>NW_027467711.1:1340583-1350583 GCF_046742065.1 Oratosquilla oratoria
ATTGCTCTGTCACCACATCAGCCATTTCTTGTGCAACATTTGCGGGCAGTACGGTATGGCATCAACACACCCGCCAATAACACCTTCCTGTCTTACGGAAATGGCATCCATATTCTAAAATGTACTAGATTATTAGTAATGATCTGCCATACTGTAAATGTCTCATTCCTTTCTTTACTGCGCTTGGACTCAAGCGTGATCCTGCAAAACGGCCAATCTTCATAGATAGCTCAACACCAAGTCACAAAGCAGTCTTGCTACCCAATGGAAATAAATATCCGTCTTTGCCTCTCCTCTTCCACACTCCGTACGCAAGAAAGAAAGGGAGGAAATAGGATAATGTCAAACAACTTCTTGACACAATAAATGAGGCAGGCTCAATTCAAGTGCCAACTTTCTGGTCATTGCAAGATGCCTGCTTAGCTTGCGACGAGGATACACAAAATATTCATCTTTCCTTTCCTTATGGGACAACTCAGCTAAAGATGACCATTACAAGAGAGTTCATTGGCCGGCCGGACACCCACGAGTGGTACTGCAGCTAGGAATGATAAATGTTCTCACACAGCCTCGAGTACATTCCAACAAAGTCTTAATACACCCACTTCATAATTAAACTAGGAGGAGTAAAACACTTTGCCAAGGCCTTAGGCCTTACATTTTCGAGGACAAGAACCCTTTCATGTTTCCAAAGCTATCTGAAGCTAGGATCAGGTTTCTTGAACGCCAAGTAAACGCAGAAAGAGCCATAGCGAAGGTTGGAAAAAAAAAAAAAAAAAACTGCTTTGTCTGCATGTAGTTCCTGCATTCCTATCAAATCAAATCGCAAGGATCCTAATTGTAAACGACTGCTACCAAAGCTTATTGAGAACTTCTTCAACAAACTACCTTGTCAAAGGATTACAAAGGCGGAGCACGCCGACACGAGACCTTTTGCTCCATATCTAGGTCGGGTGCGAAAAAAAAAAAAAAAAAATCAATAATAAATGGCTAAAAATATATATATGATAATGTAAATAAAAAAAAATGCATAGGTATAGTTAGGTAATAAACAAACAGGTAAATTGTAATAAATTGACATATAACTGAGAATCAAACATATTGACATATAAATGAGAAATGTGTATACATTGTGACGAATGTGGATAGGAGGTAAGGGAACACGGGCTGAGGGAAATATTTTTATTCCTGACTAGTTTCCTCTGAAGAAGCCTTTCAGGCGAAACTAGTCAGGAATAAAAATATTTCCCTCAGCCCGTGTTCCCTTACCTCCTATCCACATTCGTCACAATGTATACACATTTCTCATTTATATGTCAATATGTTTGATTCTCAGTTATATGTCAATTTATTACAATTTACCTGTTTGTTTATTACCTAACTATACCTATGCATTTTTTTTTATTTACATTATCATATATATATTTTTAGCCATTTATTATTGATTTTTTTTTTTTTTCGCACCCGACCTAGATATGGAGCAAAAGGTCTCGTGTCGGCGTGCTCCGCCTTTGTAATCCTTTGACAAGGTAGTTTGTTGAAGAAGTTCTCAATAAGCTTTGGTAGCAGTCGTTTACAATTAGGATCCTTGCGATTTGATTTGATAGGAATGCAGGAACTACATGCAGACAAAGCAGGCTTTTTTTTTTTTTTGTTTTTTTCCAACCTTCGCTATGGCTCTTTCTGCGTTTACTTGGCGTTCAAGAAACCTGATCCTAGCTTCAGATAGCTTTGGAAACATGAAAGGGTTCTTGTCCTCGAAAATGTAAGGCCTAAGGCCTTGCCAAAGTGTTTTACTCCTCCTAGTTTAATTATGAAGTGGGTGTATTAAGACTTTGTTGGAATGTACTCGAGGCTGTGTGAGGACATTTAACATTCCTAGCTGCAGTACCACTCGTGGGTGTCCGGCCGGCCAATGAACTCTCTTGTAATGGTCATCTTTAGCTGAGTTGTCCCATAAGGAAAGGAAAGATGAATATTTTGTGTATCCTCGTCGCAAGCTAAGCAGGCATCTTGCAATGACCAGAAAGTTGGCACTTGAATTGAGCCTGCCTCATTTATTGTGTCAAGAAGTTGTTTGACATTATCCTATTTGCTCCCTTTCTTTCTTGCGTACGGAGTGTGGAAGAGGAGAGGCAAAGACGGATATTTATTTCCATTGGGTAGCAAGACTGCTTTGTGACTTGGTGTTGAGCTATCTATGAAGATTGGCCGTTTTGCAGGATCACGCTTGAGTCCAAGCGCAGTAAAGAAAGGAATGAGACATTTACAGTATGGCAGATCATTACTAATAATCTAGTACATTTTAGAATATGGATGCCATTTCCGTAAGACAGGAAGGTGTTATTGGCGGGTGTGTTGATGCCATACCGTACTGCCCGCAAATGTTGCACAAGAAATGGCTGATGTGGTGACAGAGCAATATCCGCGGTGTCTGTCTGTCAGTTACCGAGTACCCAACCCGGTTCTATAATTATATTTTTCATTTCATAAAGAATAAAGGTGAGTACTTGGTTGAAGGCGCTCTATTAGGTACAGTTGCATACAATGAAATGGAAACCTGACTCGCGAGGCATGGGCATAACATGAGCAAGTACCCAATGTAACAATGGTATCCAAGTCGGTTGCGAATGGAAATGAAGATGTCATTGTAGATATGGGGCAATTTGAAGAGAAAGGTTAAGGGGTGCTATGAGTAGGTGGTTAACATTTGGCCTCATCATTTTGATCTATTTGTCTTTAGACACAATGTGGTCGCCTTTGTAGTTGAGCGTAAGATGCAGCAATGGGTATTTTCTATTATTTTGATGATGGAATGCTAGATAGGTAGGTAGTATTGAAGTGGACTAGCGCACAAGTATCAGCAGGTACATACAAGTACTGTATTTGAAAGGCTCTCCATTAAGATTGTAATGGTGCTACTACTACCACCTTTTTACTTCTTCTTTAGCAAAGTCCATGCTCATGAAAGTGTGTACTTGCACCACCACACATTGGACGATTGATTGTGCAATCGTGGAAATGCGAGCGGTGAATTAAGTACACAGCATAATGACTAGCAGGCCAACAACTGAATCAGAGGGAGAGGGTGGGAGGGAGAAGGATGTCGTACTAGAGGTGTAGGCACTTTGCCTTGGCCCTCGTTGTGGTAGTTGGCCATGAAATATGCACGTAACTGAACTGGACTAGCAGCTAGCTTGATAAATTCTGGTCATTGAAACGCGCTCCATCAAAATTGTGATACTACTACTAGCACCACTTTCTTCTCTCTCTCTCTCTCTCCTTTCTTAACGTTCGTGGAAATGTGTTTTTGCACACAATTGGTGATTGATTGGGTTGTACAGTTATGGGATTGTGTTTTGTAGTTGGCCATGAAATATGCACGTAACTGAACCGGACTAGCAGCTAGCTAGCTAAATACTGGTCATTGAAAGTATGCATATATGTATGTGCATGTATATATGTGTTTGCGTGCAAGCGCGTACACATGTATGTGTATACTCGTATGTACGCATGCATCAAAATTGTGATACTACTACTACCACTTTCTTAACGTTCATGGAAATGTGTTCTTGCACCTCCGCCACTATACAATTGGCGATTGATTGGATTGTACAGTTGTGAGCCATGAAATATGCGCGTAACTGAACTGGGCTAGCAAAATACTGGTCATTGAAACGCGCTCCATCAAAATTGTGATACTACCACCACTTTCTTCTCTCTCTCTCTCCTTTCTTGACGCTCGTGGAAATGTGTTCTTTCGCCACCACTACACAGTTGATGATCGATTGGATTGCACAGGTATGGGATTGTGGGCGGTAGTTGGCCATGAAATATGCACGTAACTGAACTGGGCTAGCAGCTAGCTAAATACTGGTCATTGAAACGCGCTCCATCAAATTTGTGATACTACCACCACTTTCTTCTCTCTCTCCTTTCTTGACGCTCGTGGAAATGTGTTCTTTCACCACCACTACACAATTGGCGATCGATTGGATTGCACAGGTATGGGATTGTGAGCGGTAGTTGGCCATGAAATATGCACGTAACTGAACTGGGCTAGCAGCTAGCTAAATACTGGTCATTGAAACGCGCTCCATCAAAATTGTGATACTACTACCACTTTCTTCTCCCTTCTTAATTAACGCTCGTGGAAATGTGTTCTTGCACCACCACCACCACCACTACTACACAATTAGCGATTGATTGGATGGTACAGCGGTAGTTGGCCATGAAATATGCACGTAACTGAACTAGCAGCTAAATAGTGGTCATTGAAACGCGCTCCACCAACCCCCTTTTTTCTTCCTTAACGAAATCCATGTTCGTGGAAGTGTGTTCTTGCACCACCACTACACAATTTGCGATTGGTTGGATTGGATTGTACAGTTATGGAATTGTGAGCGGTGAATTAAGAAGACAGCGTAATGACCAAGAGCCTAACTAACTAACTAAATCGGAGGGAGAGGAGCACGTACTCTATAGAGGCGTAGGCACTTTGCCCTCGTTGTGATAGTTGGCCATGGAATATGCACGTAACTGAACTGGACTAGCGCACAACTGTCAGCAGAGAAATACTAGTCATTGAAACGCGCTCCATCCAAATTGTACTACTACTACTACCACTCTCTCCTTTCTTCATTCATTCAGGTTGGTGGAAATGTGTTGTTGCACCACCGCCACTACACAATTGGTGATTGATTGATTGGCCTGTACAGTTGTGGGATTGTTTGTGAGCGGTGAACTAAGAAGACAGCGCAAGGAGTAAGATGGTAACTTAACTAAATGGGAGGGAGAAGGAGCTCGTTACTAGAGGCGTAGGATCTTTTTTCTTTCCTTCGCTCTGGTTGTGATGGTCCATGAAATATGCACGTAACTGAAATGGTTCATTGTGAACCATGAACTGCATAGTAGTAAATGTGAGGCAATTATATCGTCTATCTATCTCTTTTGTAAAGTTATGTGGCTCCTAAAGGAGCCGTTCGTTGGTGGGAGATAATAAGAGGAGGCCGAGGACGAGGAGAAGAGAAGCACGCGCGTGCACGCGTTTCCCCATGTCTGCCTGCCTGCCTGCCTGGGCTTAATTTAACCTCCGAAACCGTAGAGGGTTCTGCCCTGGCGTTTGAGGGCGTAGACGACATCCATAGCAGTGACCGTCTTCCTCTTGGCGTGTTCCGTGTAGGTGACAGCGTCGCGGATAACGTTCTCGAGGAAGACCTTGAGAACTCCACGTGTCTCTTCGTAGATGAGTCCAGAGATACGCTTGACTCCTCCACGTCGTGCCAGACGGCGGATGGCAGGCTTGGTGATACCCTGGATGTTATCACGGAGAACCTTGCGGTGGCGCTTGGCGCCTCCCTTTCCAAGTCCCTTTCCTCCTTTGCCACGACCGGTCATGATGAAGCTTGTGTTGAATCTGGCCAGAAGGCACGAGGCGCTCGCGTCTCTACGGCTCGGTCACTCGGCGTTTTCTCTCGTTGCCGTCGGGCGGCGGGTCCCGTGCGTACCCGAAAGTAGCCATCGCATGGGTCGAGACCTCGTGGGCGCCTTGAGTCGTGCCATGACCGGCATGTGACACCTACATGACATGGCCAACGGTGCTGACCAAGGGGTCCACTGGTAATGGCTGGTGTAAGTGGTCGACTTGTAGGTGATTTTGTCCACTTTAAGGTAAAGGCAGCACTCGGGACGTGAACATTTTAGCGGCTCAGACGTCTCTACGGCCCTCGCGCCTCTCAGCCAATGAGAGCGCCTGCTACGAGACGACCGAGGTGTGGTGGCGGGCAGAGTTGGGCTAGTGCCGACATTACTTACTGTACTGCAGCACCAAAGCAAAGCAAGCCATGGCGCGCACGAAGCAGACCGCTCGCAAGTCGACAGGAGGCAAGGCCCCTCGCAAGCAGCTAGCCACCAAGGCCGCCCGCAAGTCGGCTCCTGCCACAGGAGGCGTCAAGAAGCCCCATCGTTACCGCCCTGGTACCGTGGCTCTCCGTGAGATCCGTCGCTACCAGAAGAGCACCGAGCTCCTGATCAGGAAGCTGCCCTTCCAGCGCCTGGTGCGTGAAATTGCCCAGGACTTCAAGACAGACCTGCGCTTCCAGTCCTCTGCCGTGATGGCTCTGCAGGAAGCCTCAGAGGCTTACCTGGTCGGTCTGTTCGAGGACACCAACCTGTGCGCTATCCATGCTAAGCGTGTTACCATCATGCCCAAGGACATCCAGCTGGCTCGCAGGATCCGTGGCGAGCGTGCTTAGATCATGAGCACGTACGCAGCGGGGGTCGTCGGCAGCAGCAGAAGAGCACAGGGAAAGGAAAGGAAAGGAAAGGGAAAGAGAGGAAGGCAGGCAGGCAGGCAACACGCCACACACCCTCCCTCCACCCAACCCAATCCAAACCACCCTTACCTGCCTTCATTCTCATGCCGACCGACCAACTAACTCACTAGGCCCTCTTTAGGGCCAAATTTTGATTACAAAAGAGAGCACGGTGATTCTTATTAGGGATGCGCCGGCCTTGCCTAAAAATAAGTTCTAGACTAGTTACGATTTTTTTTTTTTTTTTTTTTTTTTTTTTTTTTTTTTTTTTTTTGTGTGTGTGTGTGGTGGCGGGCGTGTTTTTTTTTTTTTTTTTTTTTTTTTTTGTCTGAATTCCCTACACTAGTTAAGACTTTCTCTCTCACTCTATATGTCAATTACCTAGGATATGCCTTGAACGAACTAGTTAAAGCGTTTTTGTTGATATGCATGTACGTACACACATATATCCATGATTCGTAAGGAGAGCTCGCTGATTCTTATTAGGGAAGAAACGACCTTGCTTAGGATATATCTTAGACTAGTTATTTTTACCCTGAGTTACCTAGACTAGTTAAGACTTTCTCTCTGAACTGCATAGGATATATGTTAGGCTAGTTAACACTTTTGTCTGTTTGTATCTCTCCCTCTGCGGCGAAATCCTTGTACGAGTGATATCGTGTGGCACTCGTTGATGTAGATAGATAAACATGTGTAGCTATGGATAGATTTTATGTGTATATAAGCATGCATAGTAAAATATACACCCAAGGTATGGACGTACACATGTATGTGTATACTCGTATGGACGTACACATGTATACTCGTATGCACGTACACATGTATGTGTATGCACGTACACATGTATGTGTATACTCGTATGCACGTACACATGCATGTGTATACTCGTATGCACGTACACATGTATGTGTATACTCGTATGCACGTACACATGTATGTGTATGCACGTACACATGTATGTGTATGCACGTACACATGTATGTGTATGCACGTACACATGTATGTGTATACTCGTATGCACGTACACATGTATGTGTATGCACGTACACATGTATGTGTATGCACGTACACATGTATGTGTATGCACGTGCACATGTATGTGTATGCACGTGCACATGTATGTGTATGCACGTGCACATGTATGTGTATGCACGTGCACATGTATGTGTATGCACGTACACATGTATGTGTATACTCGTATGCACATACACGTGTATGTGCGGACACATGTTGATGTAGATAGATATACATGTGTAGTTGTAGATATGTTTAATGCGTGCATGTGTAGCTGTAGATAGAGTTAATGCGTATATAAGCGTGCATAGTAAAATATACACCCAATTTATGTGAGTATGCATATATCTATGTGTATGTACACATGTATGTACCTGAGCGTACACGTGGGTAATATATATGTCTGTGTGTGTGTATTCATATAGATATGTGTGTGTTTCCACATATCCATTGTTGTTGGCAACACGCCAGAACTGCTGTAGTCCCCCCTAAGTAAAATTCTTTCATTGTGCATAATATTGTTAATCTGCATTAATATATATATACCAATTCCCATCATTAACGTATATTGTAAACATTACATCTGATACGAGCATCACTATTATATTACTAAATGGATTTGTATATAGTTATATTTGGATACGCTTTACAGAGCGTGGTGTGGTGGCGGGCAGTTTATTTTTTTTTTTTTTTTTACTCGTATGCACGTACACATGTATGCACGCACGCATGTACGTACACATGTATGTGCGTACGCATTACGTACACATGTATGTGCGCACGCATGTACGTACACATGTATGTGCGCACGCAGGTACGTACACATGTATGTGCGCATTCATGTTGATGTAGATAGATATACATGTGTAGCTGTAGATAGATATAAGGGGGCCCCGGACACCCATACTCTTGTGCGGTACGACCGAATCAGTTTTTCAGACAAACAAAATTTATTACTCATTTCCTTTTCTGATTACCTATAAATACATGTAGTATCACTTCCTTGCACTTAAAAATACCATATTATCTAATAGTCAATGGGCAAAATGTTCAGTAACTTCAAAAACTAATATCGTGGAAAAGGTCTTACCAATTTTTTTTTGCTTAAGGTCCATTTGAAGAGTGGCCCTATCTGAACTTTTTTTTTTTTGTAGATTTTTTATTTATTTACCTCGTACGAGAATAGCAATGATTTTTTTTTTTTTTTTGTACATATTGTTAAAAAGATTAAATTTCTGAGGAAAAATAATAGCTAGAAAAATACTGCCAAAGAAATTGCTTTATTTTGACTTCCAGATATTTACGTCTTACAATTCTCTACAAATGAAAAAAAAAAAAAAAGTGAAAATTTGTATATAAAAGAGCGACTTATAATTTGATGAATGGAAAGAAAACAAACTTTTCAGTAGCGCCCTTTAAATGCCGCACGGACATTTAAAGACATTAAATTATATTTTCCTTTATTTTATTCTATTACCAAGTTAAAGTTACTATTTCTCTTCACCCCTCCCACAGTTATTGTTGGTAGAATAATGAATATTGGTTATTGCTAGAATAAATGAAAGATTTATTTGACGTGCAGGAGTGAGATGCTTGCCAGGTGTCGCCAATAATTAATTTATTCTATTTTATATATAAGAACAGAAACGGAATTGAGATGTAATTTTTGGTCGAAGTGCTACCACTATTATAGAGAATCTTTTGAAATGCTTATCTGTTGGAAGAATAAATATATATATATATATATATACATATATATACAGTATATACGATCGCGTGCATGAATAGCATGAGAAAATGATATTCTCCTGTTTACGCACTTCGACTGTTACTAAAGTCTCTCCTTTTAGCATCGTCCTGTGGGTTTAGTCAAATTGCCAGATACCTCCATATCAAGCTGCCAGATACCTCCATATCAAGCTGCCAGATACCTCCATACACAAGCTGCCAGATATCTCCATAGATATGAATTGCAGTAAAAAAAAAAAAAAAAAATGGCTATCGAAATTTTGACTCATTTCAAATGTTTTTCATGCAATGGGGTTGCCAGAGGTCTCCAAAAGTTTATCTATTTTATTTTATATATAAGAAAAGAAAGGGAACTGAGCTCTAATATTTTGTTTGAGTGTTACCACCATCATGGAGAACCTTTTGAAATGTTTACCTAAAATTCGTTCATTTTCCAGAATTTTTTTGTCGATTTTTCGCGGCCGGGGCTCCCTTAATGCGTATATAAGCGTGCATAGTAAAATATACACCCAATTTATGTGAGTATGCATATATCTATGTGTATGTACACATGTATGTACCTAAGCGTACACGCGCGCGTGTGTGTGTGTGTATCCACGTATGCATTGTTGTTCGCAACACGCCAGAACTGCTGTAGTCCCCCCTAAGTGAAATTCTTTGATTGTGCATAATATTGTTAATCTGCATTAATATATATATACCAATTCCCACCATTAACGTATATTGTAAACATTACATCTGATACGAGCATCACTATTATATTACTAAATGGATTTGTATATAGTTATATTTGCATACGCTTTACAGAGCATTTGTATATTGGTCGAGTATTATTGATGTGATGGCTGACGGCCGATTTAAAAAATGAGTCCTAAAACAGTATGGAAGTTTAAATAATTCCTTCCTACAATTGGGACGATAAT
>NW_027467711.1:1353083-1373005 GCF_046742065.1 Oratosquilla oratoria
TTCCATTGTTTTTCGTATGTGTTGATTTTAGTGATTTCATGTTCTGTCTTTCTGGCAAGCATGTGTTTTCCTGTAGTGTTAGGGTATGTGATTATTTGTGTGACGTCGTCTGCGTATTGTATAGTGTAGCTTCCGTGTGAAGGTGGTGGTATGTCTGATGTATATAGGTTAAATAGTGTTGGGGAGAGAACGCTTCCTTGGGGTACTCCGCTTTGGAGAGGGAAGGGTGGTCCGATGTGGTGGTTTATTTTTATTCTTGCTGTTCTGTTGTCTAGGAAGCTACACAGTGTTTTCGTGATGGTGTCTGGAAGTTGTGTTTGTATGATTTTGTATTTAAGGCCTTCGTGCCATACTTTGTCGAAGGCCTTAGAGATGTCACGTGAAATTATGTTACATGCGTGTTTGTGTCTTTGTGCGTCTGCAATTGTTTCATATAAAATGGCGAGTGCTGTATGTGTTCCTTTGCCAGGTGTGAATCCATGTTGGTTAGGGTTGATCATGTCGTGTTCGTGTAAGTGTGCCATGAGTCTGTTTGTGATTAGTCTTTCGTATATCTTTCCGGGTGTTTCTAGTAGTGATATGGGTCTGTAGTTTTGTATTTGTGTGGTGTCTTTGTTTTGTTTTGGTATGAATGTGATGATTGAGTTTTTGAATTTTTGTGGGAAGTATCCTAGGCTGAGTGTTTCGTTGTATATGTCTGTGAGTAATTGTATTGTTATGTTTGGTAAGTGTGCGAGTATTTGTTTTGTGATGCCTGATTGTCCTGGAGCTTTGTTTTTGGTGTGTTTGATTATGTTTTTAACGTCTTCTAGGTATATGGGTCCTCCGATGTAGTTGTCAGTGTCTAGTCTGTTTAAGTCTATGTTTGTGTAAGGTTGTGTTTGGTGGTGGTGCTGTGTTATGTGTGTGAGTATTTTTGTTTCATGGTTTGTGTCGAATTGTGTGTTTTCTGCTGGTGTGATTTGAAAAATGTTTTGCCATACCTGTCTGAATGCGTGTTCTTTGTCTTTGTCGTCGTGTAGTTTTTCGTTGTTGTGAGTTATGTAGGGTAAAGTGTTAGTCTTAGATCCTTGTAGTCTCTTTATTGTGTTCCAGAAGTCTTGTGGTTTTTTGGGGTTGAATTTGATGTTTGAAATTAGTTTGTTCCATGTTTCTTCATAGTTTCTTTTGTGTTCCTCTAGTATCTGTGTTTGTAGTTGTTTAATTGTTTGTGATATGTGTGGAGTCCAGTTGTTTTTAGCTATGGCTTTGTTTTTTATGTTGTTTGCTTTACAAACTAGTTGTTTTAGTGTTTTAGATGTTTTTGGTGTGGGTATTTGTTTGTGGTGTGTTGTAGGGAGGCTCTGTGTGATTGCGTTGTTAATTAGTTTGTACCAGTTTTCTATTTTTCCGTCTATGTATGGTGGGTGTTTTGTTTGGATGTTTGTGTTGTTTTGTGTTTCTGTGTTGTTGTATTCTTCTGTTGTTGTTTCTAGAATTGTTTTGAATTTCTTCCAGTCTGCTTCTTTAAAATGTAGTCTAGGTGGTGTGGGGATAGTGATCGCTGTGGTGGAGAGTGTCAAATGAAGTGGTATGTGGTCTGATGATGTTATGTCGCCTGGGTGTATTCTGTATGTAAAGTGGTGGTGTCGGTTGGTGAATATCATGTCTGGGTTGCCTGTTCCGTTGTGTGTAATGCATGTTGGGAAGTCTGGACCAAGGAAGGTGAGGTGGTTTTGTGTTATGAGTTGGTGTATGTTTTTTCCTACGTGATTGTTGTATGAATGTTTTAGTGTTTTATGTTTTGCGTTAAAGTCTCCTATGATGTATGTTGGTTGTGGTTTCTGTGTGATTTTCAGTATGTCTTGTGTTGGTAGGTATGGTCTTCGTGGTGGGAGGTATGTAGTGGCTATGATGATGGGTCCTTTGTTTGTGTGTATTTCTATGGCTAACATGTCTTCGTCAAAGTCGTCTAGTAGTTTGTATTTTATGTTTTGTTTGATGGCTATGGCTATTCCAGCGTTGTCTTCGTTGTAAGTGTTTTGTGTGTGTGTGTGTTGTAATTAAATATTTTGACTGTGTGTTTACCTATTGAGTTGAGTAGTATGATGTCTGGTGTTTGTGTTAAGTAGTGATTGGTTAGTTGGTTTCTTCTGTGGAATGACCAGTGTTGTACGTTGTGTTGTATTATGTGTATTGCGTCCATGTGTGTATGAGTTATTGGCAGTTGACTGTCCAGTGAGGTGTGTCTGTTGGTTTGTGTTTGCGGATGTCAAAGTAACCTTGTTGTGTGTTTTTGTATTTGGCCTCAGTCAGTCTTTGTATTGGGGCTTTTGTCAAGTCAATCAGTTTTTGTCTAATCATGGTGTCTACTGTCTCCTCTGGCATTTCTTTAGTGTATATGTATTTGACCTTGTTTGTTTGGAGTAGTGTTTGTGAATTTTGGTGTATCTGTTCGTTTGTCATGTTTATTGTGTTGGGTGTTATTATCTTTAATGTTATGTATGTGTTTTGTTCTGTTTTCTTTGATTTTGTGGTTTGTTCAGTTTCTGATGTGGTGTGTGGTCTTTTGTTTCTGTATTCCTCTGTTTCCATTGCCTCAGTTTGTGGTTGAGTGTGTGTTGTGTTGTTTAGCATGTTTAGTATGGCTGTGGGTTTTATGACTGAGGGTGGGATTACTATTGTGGGGAGTCCATTGGCTTTGTAATATTCGTCAATTGTCTGTTGGTATGTTCCAGGTGTTGCAGCTTCAGATATGTTAGCGTGTATGATGGCTGTGTTTATTACTGTTACATGTTTGAGGGAGATGGGGTTGGGTGTCGGTGTGGGGGGTGACTGAGTAGCGTTGCTAGTGTTATGTTTGCATATGTAGTGTTAGTGTGTGTGTGTGTGTTTTGCTCTCTATTCTCTTGGATCTTCTTCTTAATTAGGTCTTTCTTGACCGGGCATCTTCTTGCATATGTAGGGTGGTTCAGGTTGCAGGCGATACATTTCTTTAACGCATTGTGGCAGTTATTGATTCTGTGTTCTTTGGAGCAGCAGCCGGAGCAAATGGTGTATGTAGTTGGTTGTGTGCAGTGTTTAAGTGTATGGTCGTATGAGTAACATCGTGTACATTGTGGGAGGTGTATGTATTTCTTGGCTGAGTGAGTGTGGGGGGAATGACTGGCTGAACATGAGAAGTCCTTTTTCTAGGCTTTTCTTACCATGGCTGTTTTTCCAGTTTGATCTTGATGATTGTTTTGTTGTTGGGGATCTTAATGACAGCGTTACCTTAATGTATGTGTTGAGTCGTTCCATTTCATTCTTAATCGCGTCCGGTTCTTCTTCATGTATGTGGTCGTCAACTTGTTTGATGATCAGGGTTCTCTTTGCAGTTCTGGGGGGTCAATGATGTCCAGTCCTTCCTTGGCGAATTCAGTTTTGATGTCTTTTTGGTCATTCTTCGATGGTTCGTCGTCCGCAATGTGGTTTCCGTTTGTGTAGAGTTTGGATGGAGTGTTGATTTGGACAGAGTTTCCAGATGGCGGTTCTCTTGGTCGGCCGGTGGGCCGTTTCTCGAAAATTTATTCGGCCCATAGCGCCGAGGCGCTGGGCTTGGGTGTGCGTGTGTTAGTTTGTGTGTATGTGTTATGATGTGTTGAAAAAAGGAAGAAAAAGAGAAGGAAGGGAGGGGGGGGGGGTCTCAGGGGTACGGTCTGTGCTCACTCGTTACGTGGCCTGGCCTAACGGTTAAGGGAAAGCGCCGCGTTGGCTGGTGCCCTAGTGTCTAACGGCAGCGTCAGTGGAGGCTCGATCGCCGGGTCTCGGTCTATGCCTGTTCCGCTGTAGGTGCGGGAAACCGGAGGGGTTCCCTCCCCACCAATCGACTGAGCAAGTTTTAAAGACCACCAAGGGCTATGCTCAGTCGAAAGGGGGGTTATTAGGGCATATACCGTCAGAGCGAGAGACAACGAAGAAATTGTCTTGGCTCGGGTAACGGTTTCGGTAAGCAGTTTCGGTAAGCAGTTCACGGAGCAAGCGTAAGGAGGTCCTTCCTCGTCGGTGTCTGCAGCTCGAATGATGATAAGCGTCGCTGGGGAAAAGCTTGATATATATAGGATCAGGTAGCGGCTCAGAGCGGTTGGCGGAGGGAGGCTATTGACCATTCAGAACGCAGGGATTGGGTTCTTGTTCGCCTGCGACCGCTCTTGCCAACTACTGCTGCCCACTATGTCTGATTTATAAGCAAATTTTCAACGCGTTCCGGCACTTGTTGCCCAACCGTCGTGCCGTTAACATCGTTGCTCCGAAATATTAAGAAGAAAATTCCCAGTACCCGAGATAATTCTCGAATCTTGAGAACTCGCTCTGCTGGACGACTTATGTCCCCTTAACTCTGCTACAGACAGCCATAGCCCTTGCTGGTCTAAAAACTTGGTCTGTTCTGTAGTAGAGGGGGAACCTCCCTCCCGGTCTCGTGTCCCTTTGACACAACCGGCATAGACGCGTGCGTGCTTGACCAGAGCTCACCAGGGATAGCAGCCGTTCCCACGATCCCGCGCCGAACCACTCTCCCAACCGTCCGCGGCAAAATCAGTGTAGTCGCCGATTCCCATTGACTAACACCAACTAACGTTTCCTGCCCCCCGCCCCCGCCTACAACAATCGCCCCACAATCACCACCCCCTTACACGACACGAATCACACAACCAAACACACAAGTACACGAGCACACTCTAACCCATTGCGCTTAGCGCAATGGGTAGAATCAGGTTACGGGACTTACGTCCCACAGATAAACAACGGACAACGGAACTATGGAACACTCTAGGACAAAACAACATTTACATACACAAACTAATTACACTACACTCAGCATTCATTCTGATTACTGATGACACAACCACAGAAACACTTTGCAAACAAAACACAAAAACAACCTTCAAGAACAACGGCTTCGACATCCTAGACCCACCTGAACTCAACGCAAACAGAACACTAGTTATTACACAAGTAGACCCCTTCATCACAGAACACACACTAGAAGAAATTAAAACAGAAATAGAACGACTGAACACAAACACACACGTCACAGAAGTCATAAAAATACCACGCACAAAGACAGTACTTAAGATTAAATTCGAATCCACACAAATGGTGAAAGACTGCCTCCTGAAGGGACTCAAAATCTTCTCTCAATCATTCCCCACACACGCACTCAGACAGGAAACATACACATACATCCCCCAATGCTCTAATTGCTACTCACTTGAACACACACGCAAACAATGCCCACACCCATCCACATACACAATTTGCTCCAACTGCGCATCTACACAACACAGACAACCCCAATGCACCTGTGCCTTAACCAAGTGCCTCCTTTGCGACGGAAACCACCCAGCTGTGGCAATGCGGTGCCCCAAGAAGAAGGAGAAATGTAAACAAAACTCAACAGCCAAACAAACCAACAACCACACACCAACACACAAACCTACGCCACAGCCACACAACAAAAACCCGCCCTCCTCCCTACACCAACAACTACAAACACATCACTACACCACATGACAACAATTAACACAGCCATCACACTAGCTACACTCATGGACACACAAGAACCAGGTACATTTCAAACAACACTGGATGCAATATACAAAGCCAACGGACTCCCAACAGTCATAATCCCCACACAAGCCATCAACACCGCACAACTAGCAAAAGCACTCAGTAACCACTCACAAAATATCACAACACCAGTCATAACACCCACCAACACACAGACCACAGAACCCATGGAAACAACAGAACAGACACTAAAAAGACCCGCATCCAACACTGAAAGCACTGACCCCCCACAGAAACGAACACCAAATCCAAGAAACAGCCTGGGACTTCAACTCGTCACTTCAGAAACAGAACAGATACCAACAGAACCCACACACGACACCTTAAAGACACTCATCACCAAACAAAAAATCAAAATAATATACACAGCACCACACAAAGAAAAAGACATCATTGCACAAATAGCCACAGACAAAATAAACCTAACACATTACAACATAGTAAGACTAAACCAAACAAAATTTAACAAACTCAAACAAGGACACTTTGACCTCCACGACAAGAACACAGAGCACGAACACCACTGGACACACAACGCCGAATAAACACCCACAACAACACACTTCTACCCAACACCATGGAACAAATACACATCATCCAACACAACATAATACAGTGGACATTCAACAGAAGAAACGAACTCTGTAACATATACAACATAATAACACCAGACATCATACTATTAAACTCGATAGGCACACCAGACAGACTAAAAATACACAACTACACAGTACACCGACGAAACGACTACAATCAAACACATGCAGGTATAGCAGTAGCAATTAAACACAACATTAAACACAAACTACTAGACGACTTCCAAGACGAAATACTAGCAGCTTCAAATTGACACAAACCAAGGACCAATAATAATAGCAACGTTATACTTACCCCCCAGACGCCCCCTCTTCCCTATAAACGACATACTAAGACTAACCAGAAAAAGACTACCAGTATACATAATAGGAGACATGAACGCTAAACACCCCACACTAGGACACAGCAATGCAAACATAACAGGAACACAAATAGCACAACTAATACAAAGAAGACACATAACACACTTAGGACCAGACTTCCCCACCTACATCACACAAAACGGACAAGGAACACCAGACATAATACTAACAAACAGACACCATCATCTAAACTACAGAATCACACCAGGACACATAACTACATCAGACCACATCCCAATATACTTAACACTAGCAACAAAACCTATAATAATAACCACACCAGAAAGATATAAATTCCACAAAGCAGACTGGACAGGATTCAAGAATACACTAAACACAGAGAGAACAAAATACGACAAACAAAGACAGAGAACAACACGCAACAAACAATACATCGACGACAAACTTAACATATGGTACACCATGATAAAACAAGCCATGGACAAACACATCCCCAAAACAACGCAAAAAACTCTACCACACCCAAGACGATCAGATACACTAAAACTACTACAATGGCAATACCAACAACTACAAACACAAGCACACAACACCGGAATATGGACACCACAAGCAAAACGAGCACTACACGACATCAGAAACCAATTACTAGAAGAAAACGAACAACTATACAACGAACATTGGAACAACGAAATACGAAAGATAAACCTACACTACAATAACAACCAATACTTCTGGACACAAATCAAAAGACTAACAGGAACACCTACTAACACCACCCCTTACATCATTCACAACAACCAAAAAATATACAAAGACAAACACCAAGAACACATATTCAGACAACATTGGAGAAACATATTCAGAATCACACCAGCAGAAAACGCAACATTTGACATGGAACACGAAAGAACAATAACAACACAAATCCAAGAAATACAAGACGACATTACACCTATCAACTTAGCTGACATGAGACGACTTGACCCAGACAACACACTCACAAAACCCTTTACACTAGATAACATCAAAAGCATAATAAAAAACTTCAAAAACAAGGCACCTGGACAATCACAAATAAACAAAATAACATTAACTAACATCCCAGACTCAACACTACAACTACTCACAGAAACATTCAATGAAACATTCAGCATGGGATACTTCCCCGACACCTTCAAAACAGCCACACTAGCATTCATACCCAAACACGGAAAGAACCCAACAGACATAAACAACTACAGACCAATATCACTACTCGAAGTCCCAGGAAAAATACTAGAAAAACTCTTACAACGAAGACTACTCAAACACTTATACAACAACAATCTCATAAACGAAAACCAACATGGATTTACAAGAAGACGAGGAACACACACAGCCATAGCCACAATATACGAAACAATTGCCATAAGCCAAAGACACAAACACGGATGTAACATAGTATCACGCGACATAACAAAAGCATTTGACAAAATATGGCACACAGGACTCAAATACAAAATACACCAAACACACCCCCGACATACTCACAAGAATACTCTGTAACTACCTAGACAACAGACACGCACAAGATACGAATACACCATTATACAGGAAGACCCTTTAACATACACAGTGGAGTCCCCCAAGGAAGCATTCTTTCACCAACACTATTTAACCTTTACACACACGACACCCCCAACCCAACACACGGAATCACACACATACAATTTGCAGACGACCTAACACAAATCATAACATACCCAAGTAAAAAAGGAAAAAACATGTTAGCACTCAAAACAAGCAGAACAATAGAAACAATAAACACATACGAACAAAAATGGAAAATACAGACAAACACAACAAAATTCCAACTACTCAACATATCAACACAGAAACCAGCAGAAATATGGATAGGAGACACGCAAATACACAAACAAAGAAACATAAAGATACTAGGATTAACACTTGGAAACAGAGGCCTACAAACACACACGAACAACAGAAAAATACTAGCAGAAAAAACATTACACACAATAAAACGATTCAGAAACCTAGACACCAAACTACTATTAAGATTATACAAAGTACTCATAAGACCACAACTTGAATATATACCAATCACAACAATCACATTAAGACCAACTCAACTCCAAAAACTACAAGCAGTACAAAACAAAACACTACGATTTGCCACACACTCCATACCCCCATACCTTAACACAATAGAAGAACTACACATACAACACAAACTCGAACCACTCAACACAAGACTCTACAGACTAGCTTACAGAACATGGAACAAACTCACAATCACAAACCCAGACTTAGTACTAACCAGCGAAAACATAGACACAGAACACGGACAAGATCACAATTGGTGGCCTAGAGTGTCTCCCATCATAAACAGCCCCCCCCCCGAACCAAAATACATAATGCAAACATAACAAACACACATAAAATACATATCACCCTTTAAATCCAACTAACCCTACTAACCATTATTGTTATTGTTATTGTTTAAAAATAAAATAATAAGATGATAACACGTGCGAACAAATCGCACGTGATATCATCCAAATCAATGAGCATGGCAATAGAATTAATACCCCCCCCCAATCATATATGTCAGTTAAAACAAAATCACTAGCCGTCACTCCTTAAGGGATTAAATAAATAATACTAATTTAATATAAACAAAAAACCAAAAAAAAAAAAAAAAAAAAAAAAAAAGAGCATACGAATATTGAATTCAAGATCTCCCCCCCCCCCACTTCATAATGGATGACAAAAGATACCCCTAAAATTCAACTCCTACACATAGGTAAGAATACTAGTAGTATACTTTTTTAATAAAAAAAAAAAAAAAAAAAAAAAAAAAAAAAAAAAAAATAACACTAACAGCCAATCAAACAACTCAAGGAGAAGAACACATTACGATCTTAAGGTAGCCAAGCCTTCCATCCGACAGGCATTTGCTTCTCTAACACATATAACTTATAAAAATAGTACCAAAGTCGCAAGTGGGTCTGCCCCACACCTATCATAACTACGACTTCCTTCCATTTCCCCCCCCCTTACCTCTTACACTTACACACACACACCCCACCCCCCTCACCCCCCTCTCTTCCATCTTATCTATCCTGTCCTAGCTTCCGGCTCCGGCACTACACTGACATTTGCCATAGAAGCAACATGCCGCCCAAGACGTCCGGAAAGGCCGCCAAGAAGGCCGGTAAGGCCCAGAAGTCCATCTCCAAGGGAGACAAGAAGAAGAAGCGAAGGAGGAAGGAGTCCTACAGCATCTACATCTACAAGGTGCTGAAGCAAGTTCACCCTGACACCGGGATCTCCTCCAAAGCTATGTCGATTATGAATTCGTTCGTGAACGACATTTTCGAGCGCATTGCTGCCGAGGCTTCCCGCCTTGCCCACTACAACAAGCGCTCGACAATCACTAGCAGGGAGATTCAGACTGCTGTCAGGCTTCTACTCCCTGGTGAACTGGCCAAGCACGCCGTGTCTGAGGGCACCAAGGCCGTCACCAAGTACACCTCCTCCAAGTAAACTTTTTCTTCTTCCTTGAAGTTGTTACACTTGGTTGGGCAACCCGGCTCCTTTTGGAGCCACATGTCATTCAGAAAGAGAGAGAGATGTATCTAATACAAATGTCAATTCTATCCATTGATCCTGATATTACTACTACTATTCTTGTCTGCTGTGCTCGTGGAGTCCCATATGTACCTTTGCAGATTTGATCAAGCTGCAGTTACGTCTACCTTCTTTGTGATTCGTCTGCCATGAAAGCTGTGTTCTGTAGTATGTTTTGAAAGCAGTGTGTTCTGCGTAGAACTAGTTTGAAATGGGGCATTGCTTATACACACCTTGACAGCAGGAGATCCATTCCTTCTATTATGCATTTTCTCTCTTGTTTGAATATGAATTGACTTGTACTGTGTTTTATCTGTTCTTATCAGGGAAGGGTGAGGAGGAAATGCCCTGCACCATGAACTAACTAACCAACTGCACTCTGAACATGACATGAGGAAATAGAAAGGAAAAATCCATATATGTATAGAAGACTTGTGGAATGAGGGTTTTGGGTACAGTGGCAGAAAGTACAAGGGAAGTGGTGACAGGTACACTAATGAGGCCAATGCAAATAGGAAACGTATGACTTGACAAGGCTGTAGTATATGAAGAAGAAATAACAGAAGTGACCGTAGGTTCTAGAGAGAGTATTGTGTCACTTGGAGAAGTGTGGCATGATTAAAAGACCCACAACTGGGAAAAGGAGAGAGAATATAATGCCAAGTGGCTGTGAGATTGATGTTGAAAATGATAGCAAGTCAAGGACAAAAAAAAAAAAAAAAAAAAATCTCCTACTTTATTCACAAGTGTGTTTGAGTGCGGGGACTAACCTTAACTGATGGTGTGTGCATTCTATTTTTTTTTTTTTTTTTTTTTTTTTGGCGGCTGGCTGTCGTTAATAACAAGCTGTTTGTGCATTAATTTTGTCATGCTCGTTCTGCCTCCATCTTGTTTTATATATATATATATATAGGGGATAGCATAGCTATCGTGGGTAAGCTGCGTTGTGTGTAGACGTATGCACTCTGTAAGAGATAAGAAAGACGAAGAGTAACTGGTGAACGATGCTGTGTGTCTCAAGGAAGGGAAATGGAATGGGTGCATGTTATTTGGCGCTAGACATTAGTTAGTTATGAGAAATATGGTCAAGTAACATTTTGTGAGGAACTTGAACGGGCACTTTTCTTTGGCATCAGAAATGCCCACGCACACACACACACACACATAGAAATTGTTCAACAACAAATGCCGGAGAAAAGTAGTAACACATGTGTAAATGACAGGTAACACCACAGTCGGAAAAGACAAAAAAAAAAATAGGAGCCGAATACTCGAGCCTATGTACTTGGACTGCTAACTGCAATCAACCCTCTTCGGTAGTAGAAGTGGGAGGTGGATGCTATATTTAAAAAGGGGCCTGTTACAAAGGAAGAGGGACTAGGGAAGGAGTAAATGAATAACACTACCCCCCAATCTGTTGTGACGTGAAGCCGGGTCGGGGGGATACCTGTTAACCATTTTGATATTTTGAGAATGGATATTGTGTTTCTAAAATACCCGATTTGAGTAAAGCTCAGTTGATAGGACTACGTCAGGAGCTTCAGCTCACAGACTGGGAGGCCAAATTAAGCGAAAGACCTGTAGATCAGATGTGGGAAATGTTTGAAAATACGCTGACTAAGATGATTCATACTTACATTCCTTTTAATTAAGGACAGACGTCCCCCATATCAGGCTCGCCCAAAGTGGCTCGACAAAGAAAGTGAACAAAAGTATTGCTAAAAAGAGACAGGCTTATAAGAAATATAAGTGTTCGGGTGCATGCAATGACTATGAAAGTTATGTATCAATACAGAGAGATTTAAAAAAGAGAATACGAAATGAATATTGCTGATAAATCCAAAGAGAATCCCAAGGAATTGTATAGTTACTTTAGAGATAAAAAGGTTGCTAGAAATCACATTGGTACACTATTATCTGCTGACGGTCAACTTGAACATTGAAATGAAGGAATGTGTAATATTTTAAACAATTATTTTAGCTCGGTATTCGTAAACGAAGCACCTCCATAAGTGAAACCTAGGGTAAACTTACTGGCTACGGTAAGTATAACAAAAGAAAAAATTAAAAGGTGTATAGAGAAACTCAAAGTAAAAAAAAAAAACAATGGGCTGGCGGTTGGCATCCAAGAATCTTAAATGAAATGAAAAATGAGATTGTTGTTGCAATAGAAATGATTTTCAAATATTTTCCATCCTATCCGGAGAATGGAAGCTAGCTAGCTAACGTTACTCCCATATTGAAAGAAGGTGACAAAAAGAAACCAAATAACTATAGGCCTATAAGTTTGACTTGAATAGTAGGAAGAATAATGGAAACTATCATCAGAGATGCTATCGAACATCATTTAGAAAGTAACCGTTTTATAAATGATAGCCAGCATGATTTGAGACGGAAGCGTTCTTGCGTAGCTAACTTACTGGAATTGTACAACACAGTTATCTGGAATTAGTACAAAAGAAACAATATATATATAGACTTAATATATGTAGACTTTGGAAAAGCTTTTGATACCGTCCCCCACGAGAGACTACTTACTAAATTAGCTTCACACGGAATAAGTGGTATCCTATTGAGTTGGACTAGTAATTGGCTGAATGATGGAAAAGAGAGAGTTGTTTTAAATTGAAAAGGTTCTAGATGGAAAAATGTTACAAGTGGAGTTCCTCAGGGTTGTTCCGTTCTCGGGCCACTTCTATTCATCTATATACTTATAAAATTCTGATCATGTTTTTGTCATCTTGCTTGCTTGCTTGCTTGCTTGCTTGCTTGCTTGCTTGCTTGCTTGCTTGAAACCGTCACCCAGCCAATCAGAAGAAGAGATATGACGTCACGACTGAGGACCAGCCAAGCAGCAGAAGAGGTGATATGACGTCACGACTGAGGACCAGCCAAGCAGCAGCAGCAGCAGAAGAGATATGTCGTCACGACTGAGGACCAGCCAATCAGAAGAGGAGATATGACGAGGCGAGTTTGTCCAAAACAATTTGTCTAAAGTACAATTTGTGTAAATCAATTTGTCTAAAGTACAATTCATCTGTAAACAATTTGTCTAAATTACAATTCATCTATAAACAATTTGTCTAAAATACAGTTTGTGTAAGGAAAAGAGACTGAGAAATTGGTAGATCTAATTTATAATGTATTAATAAAGTACACATTGGTTTTCATTCAAAATTTATTGACAATAAAACTTTATTAAGACAAAAATTAGATTTATCAACACAATTACAGCTTTATTCAAATATACCATCTACTAAAAAGAGTTCTTTTATAGTTAAAAAGAAAGGTTGTGGCCAGCCCCCCGGATGTAATCAATACTATTATTTGGATCGAAGTGTCTATGTAACTTTATTAAGACATTCTTGATTTATCAACACAATTACAGCTTTATCAAAATATACTATCTACTAAAAAGACTTCTTTCATAGTTAGAAAGAAAGGTTGTGGGCAATCCCCTGGACGTAATCAATAATATTATTTGGATCGAAAGCCTGAACAAGCCTTTTTATGCGTTTTGCAGTGCCTAGGTAACGTTTCCTTGTGGGTTCTGGCTCTACCCCACCAACATAGTGTTCAATCTGAACCTCGTTGAAACTTTGTTCTTTCTGCAAGTATTTGATAAATCTCCATATATTGGGGTGATGCGCACCTGCTTGCGTTTGAAATGTACGATGCCATCCTTGGACGGAATTGGTAGTTTTAGGTCAATCATCAAGCACCCTAGAATACATATTCCACGTATCATGTCGAAAGAGAGAGAGGTGGACGTCGACTATTCCGTCTGTTAGGCCTTGCAATCCATGTGTCTTGAAAATAATCAACGACCTCTTGTGCTTCATGCGGGAATGTGTTGTTGTCACACAATAACTCAAACGCATCTGTCACTGTGGCTATTGGCACAAATGCTAATGCTGGTAGCATCCGCATCCGTAAAGCAAAACTGGTATCTGTTTCATATTTTTGTTTTAATCCATGATTTTGAATTACTCGTAAAACACATTTGCTAAAGTGGGAGAAGCAGCCATTTTGCACTGTTTTTTTTTTTTTTTTTTTTTTTTGGGGGGGGGGGGGGAATTCTTTCAAAAACGCTTTCATCATTGCTCTCTCGAAATCGATTGTTATCGATAATGGTGCACATAAAGGTTCAATGTTCCTTATCTGTTGTAAAAAGGTTATGTATGTTTCTTGTGTTTTGTCCTGTAATAATCCAAACACAAGGGGCAGCGAATGTTTCTCTCTTAATCCATGTAGGGTATATAGCTGGTGAAACAGGAGAGGGACAGTTTTAAATGTGCCATCGGCATACCAATGACTGCTTTGTGATAAAGATTGCAAATGACGACGTGTTGCAAATATGATTATACGCTTTTCAACTGGTCCCGAGTCATAAATCAGAAATTGATCACCTTTAAAAGCTATGGGAACTCGGGTAAGTGGGAGGGGGGGGTGTGGTGTGGTGTGGTGGTGGAAATACACGGGTCAGGTAATGTAAACGATTCAGATTTGAGTAAAGAAAGAAGTGTCTAAAATTGGGAAAATCTTATTGTTTGTTGTCCATTTTTTTTTTTTTTTTTTTTCCCAGAGAAACTGTATTTTTGACCAATTGTTTTAGACTTTTTTTTTTTTTTTTTTTTTTATTTTAGAGAAATTGTACGTTAGCCAAATTGTTTTAGACAAACTCGCCTGATACCATGATGCGTAGTGTTCCAAGCAACGACGACATGGCGTCACAATCTTCTGTATTTCACTTCTTATAACTAATCAAGTCAGTCACTGCCTTCGTCTACTGAATAGGGGTAAGAGCTCTAAATTGTACTCAATTTGATATTGAAACTTATTTTCTGTGATTTATACTATACGGTGATAGTGACATAGTATATCTATCATAAAGATTATGTTGATAAACGTTGCTACTCGCTACTCCCTCCCTGAACGATAATGATCATGAGTGGGAGTGGGGTGACGAGACGTGACATAACAGAAGCATAATTAAGGAGGCTCTATTTGATTTCTTGAGAACGCCTGTATCCAGTTTACTTTGCTTCGAGAGAGCACGAGGACCGCACAAAACTGGTAAGTCTTAAGCTAATAATAACCTGCTTTAAAAAGATCGTGATATGACATGTTAACAATGGGCTGAAGCTACACTTCCAGAGCAGAATGAATGCATATTTTGGTAGACAGAAAGAAAGATGCATTATGGTACAGCATAGACAATTATATGCTGGGCTGAGTAGAGGTAAACAAATTGAAAATATTAAAGTGGTTTTAAATCATTCAAATTGTACAAAGAATGTTGTAAATATAAGAGCGTTGTCTTAATAAAGATTTTATTGACCATCTTATTAAGAAGGTATCATTTAGAATTTTATTCGACCCAACGGGTCACGGGTTGTCTAGTAGTATATATAAATGATATAGACCACGGACTAAAATGTATTGTTTCCAAATTTGCTGATGATACAAAACTGTACGGGACGGGAAATGGTCACTTAAACAAATTAGACATTCAAGAAGATTTAGATAGATTACAGCAATGGTCCGAAAAGAAATAGAACACAAGTAAATGGAAGGTAATGCACATAGGTGAAAATAACAGTAAGTACGGTTACGAGTTATTTGGAAATTCGTTAACAAAAGTGAATAGTGAGAAAGGTCTCGGCGTAATTATCAGTAAGGACCTCAAATCACCCAAGCAGTGTATTTCAGGCTCTGAGATAGCAAATAAGATTGTAAGACTGATTGCGCGATATTTTGACTTCAAAAGTTCATCACCCATTAACAATCATTAGTTCGTCCACATTTGGAATATGCTTTTTCCGTATGTCATGAAAGACATTGATAGGCTGGAAGAAAGTACAAGGGCGAACCACAAAGCCGATTCCTAAAAAAGCGTCGACTTGAAACCGGTCTTTAAGATTCTAAAGGGAACTGGCAAAATTTCCACACTGAATGAGAGTCAGACAAGAAACAATGGTCTCTAACTGTCCGGAAATAGATTTAATTTGGAAGTGGGTAGAAACAACTTGGACAACCGTGTAGTTAATGAATGGAATAAACTTCCCGCAGAGGCAGTGCAATGTAGTTCAGTTGGAAGTTTTAAGAACCATTTAGATGAACACCTAAGGAAGATGCTGTAATGATTATCACTTATTTTATATGTTTTGTTATCATTTGTCTGTTTGATTCTCATTTATATGTCAATATGTTTGATTCTCATTTATATGTCAATATGTTTGATTCTCATTTATATGTGGATAGGAGGTAAGGGAACACGGGCTGAGGGAAATATTTTTATTCCTGACTAGTTTCGCCTGAAAGGCTTCTTCAGAGGAAACTAGTAAGGAATAAAAATATTTCCCTCAGCCCGTGTTCCCTTACCTCCTATCCACATTCGTCACAATGTATACACATTTCTCATTTATATGTCAATATGTTTGATTCTCAGTTATATGTCAATTTATTACAATTTACCTGTTTGTTTATTACCTAACTATACCTATGCATTTTTTTTTATTTACATTATCATATATATATTTTTAGCCATTTATTATTGATTTTTTTTTTTTTTTTTTCGCACCCGACCTAGATATGGAGCAAAAGGTCTCGTGTCGGCGTGCTCCGCCTTTGTAATCCTTTGACAAGGTAGTTTGTTGAAGAAGTTCTCAATAAGCTTTGGTAGCAGTCGTTTACAATTAGGATCCTTGCGATTTGATTTGATAGGAATGCAGGAACTACATGCAGACAAAGCAGTTTTTTTTTTTTTTTTTTCCAACCTTCGCTATGGCTCTTTCTGCGTTTACTTGGCGTTCAAGAAACCTGATCCTAGCTTCAGATAGCTTTGGAAACATGAAAGGGTTCTTGTCCTCGAAAATGTAAGGCCTAAGGCCTTGGCAAAGTGTTTTACTCCTCCTAGTTTAATTATGAAGTGGGTGTATTAAGACTTTGTTGGAATGTACTCGAGGCTGTGTGAGAACATTTATCATTCCTAGCTGCAGTACCACTCGTGGGTGTCCGGCCGGCCAATGAACTCTCTTGTAATGGTCATCTTTAGCTGAGTTGTCCCATAAGGAAAGGAAAGATGAATATTTTGTGTATCCTCGTCGCAAGCTAAGCAGGCATCTTGCAATGACCAGAAAGTTGGCACTTGAATTGAGCCTGCCTCATTTATTGTGTCAAGAAGTTGTTTGACATTATCCTATTTCCTCCCTTTCTTTCTTGCGTACGGAGTGTGGAAGAGGAGAGGCAAAGACGGATATTTATTTCCATTGGGTAGCAAGACTGCTTTGTGACTTGGTGTTGAGCTATCTATGAAGATTGGCCGTTTTGCAGGATCACGCTTGAGTCCAAGCGCAGTAAAGAAAGGAATGAGACATTTACAGTATGGCAGATCATTACTAATAATCTAGTACATTTTAGAATATGGATGCCATTTCCGTAAGACAGGAAGGTGTTATTGGCGGGTGTGTTGATGCCATACCGTACTGCCCGCAAATGTTGCACAAGAAATGGCTGATGTGGTGACAGAGCAATATCCGCGGTGTCTGTCTGTCAGTTACCGAGTACCCAACCCGGTTCTATAATTATATTTTTCATTTCATAAAGAATAAAGGTGAGTACTTGGTTGAAGGCGCTCTATTAGGTACAGTTGCATACAATGAAATGGAAACCTGACTCGCGAGGCATGGGCATAACATGAGCAAGTACCCAATGTAACAATGGTATCCAAGTCGGTTGCGAATGGAAATGAAGATGTCATTGTAGATATGGGGCAATTTGAAAAGAGAAAGGTTAAGGGGTGCTATGAGTAGGAAGTCAACATTTGGCCTCATCATTTTGATCTATTTGTCTTTAGACACAATGTGGTCGCCTTTGTAGTTGAGCGTAAGATGCAGCAATGGGTATTTTCTATTATTTTGATGATGGAATGCTAGATAGGTAGGTAGTATTGAAGTGGACTAGCGCACAAGTATCAGCAGGTACATACAAGTACTGTATTTGAAAGGCTCTCCGTTAAGATTGTAATGGTGCTACTACTACCACCTTTTTACTTCTTCTTTAGCAAAGTCCATGCTCATGAAAGTGTGTACTTGCACCACCACACATTGGACGATTGATTGTGCAATCGTGGAAATGCGAGCGGTGAATTAAGTACACAGCATAATGACTAGCAGGCCAACAACTGAATCAGAGGGAGAGGGTGGGAGGGAGAAGGATGTCGTACTAGAGGTGTAGGCACTTTGCCTTGGCCCTCGTTGTGGTAGTTGGCCATGAAATATGCACGTAACTGAACTGGACTAGCAGCTAGCTTGATAAATTCTGGTCATTGAAACGCGCTCCATCAAAATTGTGATACTACTACTAGCACCACTTTCTTCTCTCTCCTTTCTTAACGTTCGTGGAAATGTGTTTTTGCACACAATTGGTGATTGATTGGGTTGTACAGTTATGGGATTGTGTTTTGTAGTTGGCCATGAAATATGCACGTAACTGAACCGGACTAGCAGCTAGCTAGCTAAATACTGGTCATTGAAAGTATGCATATATGTATGTGCATGTATATATGTGTTTGCGTGCAAGCGCGTACACATGTATGTGTATACTCGTATGTACGCATGCATCAAAATTGTGATACTACTACTACCACTTTCTTAACGTTCATGGAAATGTGTTCTTGCACCTCCGCCACTATACAATTGGCGATTGATTGGATTGTACAGTTGTGAGCCATGAAATATGCGCGTAACTGAACTGGGCTAGCAAAATACTGGTCATTGAAACGCGCTCCATCAAAATTGTGATACTACCACCACTTTCTTCTCTCTCTCTCTCCTTTCTTGACGCTCGTGGAAATGTGTTCTTTCGCCACCACTACACAGTTGATGATCGATTGGATTGCACAGGTATGGGATTGTGGGCGGTAGTTGGCCATGAAATATGCACGTAACTGAACTGGGCTAGCAGCTAGCTAAATACTGGTCATTGAAACGCGCTCCATCAAATTTGTGATACTACCACCACTTTCTTCTCTCTCTCCTTTCTTGACGCTCGTGGAAATGTGTTCTTTCACCACCACTACACAATTGGCGATCGATTGGATTGCACAGGTATGGGATTGTGAGCGGTAGTTGGCCATGAAAAGAAATATGCACGTAACTGAACTGGGCTAGCAGCTAGCTAAATACTGGTCATTGAAACGCGCTCCATCAAAATTGTGATACTACTACCACTTTCTTCTCCCTTCTTAATTAACGCTCGTGGAAATGTGTTCTTGCACCACCACCACTACTACACAATTAGCGATTGATTGGATGGTACAGCGGTAGTTGGCCATGAAATATGCACGTAACTGAACTAGCAGCTAAATAGTGGTCATTGAAACGCGCTCCACCAACCCCCTTTTTTCTTCCTTAACGAAATCCATGTTCGTGGAAGTGTGTTCTTGCACCACCACTACACAATTTGCGATTGGTTGGATTGGATTGTACAGTTATGGAATTGTGAGCCGTGAATTAAGAAGACAGCGTAATGACCAAGAGCCTAACTAACTAAATCGGAGGGAGAGGAGCACGTACTCTATAGAGGCGTAGGCACTTTGCCCTCGTTGTGATAGTTGGCCATGGAATATGCACGTAACTGAACTGGACTAGCGCACAACTGTCAGCAGAGAAATACTAGTCATTGAAACGCGCTCCATCCAAATTGTACTACTACTGCTACCACTCTCTCCTTTATTCATTCAGGTTGGTGGAAATGTTGTGTTGTTGCACCACCGCC
>NW_027467711.1:1373505-1486005 GCF_046742065.1 Oratosquilla oratoria
TGGACAGGATGTTAGGGATGACCCGTCATCCCGGAGGTGCCAAGATAGGAAGGAGGGTGGAGGGGAGTGGAATATATTGGGAAATGAAATGGGTGGGAATGATTTCTATGCCTTTTCATTTTTGGCTTACATACCGTTGTAATGGGGAAAAAGCCTCTGGTATATGTATTTATGAAGGTATGTATGTACACACATACCAAAGAGAATAAGAAAAGAAAGAGATTGCGAAGGAGATACTGAAAGTGGTACAGGACAAGGGGCAGGATTTGGAGAAGGAAATCAACGATGTGGATATGATGAGTACATACTCAAAAGAAAAAATTACAGGCCAATGAAAATCAAACTAAGGACTCAAATGATAGCTGAAGAAATACTGTCAAAAGTGGCAAAACTAGCAAACAGTAAAAATTACAAAAATGTGTGGATAAAAAAGGAAATGAACAAAGAGGAAATAGAGAAAGACAGGGCTCTAAGAAATAAAGCTAAGTAAAAAGCAAGAAAAGATCGTAGACTGAAGAAAATTTTTTTTTTTTTTTGGAGAGTACTGAGAAAATGGTACATTAGAAAAATGGAAACAAACCAAAAAAAAAAGAAGAAAAGAAAAAATTAAAAGTGGCATCTACAAACATGGATGGTGTGATTTCTGGAATAAATGAATTAGATAACTATTTGTCAATAGAGAAACCAGACATAATGAAAATTGTGGAGACAAAACTGAAAGGTCTTATACAATCAAATACAAAAATGTCTGAGAACTTACTTGGTAGCGTTCTCAGACTATTGATCTAAAATAATGTAGAACTTGAAGGCTTCTTATGTGAAGACATAAAAAGGTCCCTTGCTGGCTGACTGGTTTCAAGAGTGGTCAGACTACCAGAGCTCTGGGTGTTCTGTTCAGGCCGATGATAGTGGCCGTATTTGGCGGGACTCTTGTGTGTTAAAAAAAAAAAGCTTGAAGCCATGGGTTAACTTTTACCTTAAGCAAATTCTCAAAGTTTCCCAATTTTTAAACCAAAATGACTTCATAGATTCAATAAATAGAAGGGAGGGGAGTTTTAATTGTATCTTATTTAAAGTTACGGTAGGAGTGGTTCGAAGTTTCAGGAAAAGCTCCTGAATCAAAAGAAATTAATACTTTGAGGGAAAGTTCCCGAACCGAGGTAAGTACTAATGTTTTTACAAAGGATTACAAAGGCGGAGCATGCCAACAGGAGACCTTTTGGTCCATATCTAGGTCGGATGCAAAAAAAAAAAAAAATCATAATAATAATAAAACAATAAATAAAAACTATAATAATGTAAATAACAAATAAAATACATAAATAAATGCATAGGTACAGTTAAATGATAAACAAACAGGTAAATAGTAAATAATAATAAATTGACATATAACTAATAATAATTGAAAATCAGACAGACAAATGATAACAAAACAAAAACAAGCAATTTAAAATAAATTATAATCATTACAGCATCTTGCTTAGGCGTTTATCTAAATGATTCTTAAAGCTTCGAACTGAACTACATTGCACTATGTTCCCAATAATAATTACCACAACCTCCCTGACAACAAAAAAGAAAGTGTTTTATCTAATACAAGACTTTCGAGGAAAATTTACAATAACCCTTTAAGTGCTAGAGACCTTACTTGATCTCTAGAGGCTAGCGCAGTCTTATGAGAAGGTCTCATGGGGGAAGGTTCTGGAGTGACACAGTCATTTTCCAGAGAAATAGCCTCCTCCAAGTTAGAGGCCTATTCAGATGGCTCCGACTTGCTAGCCTGCAAAATAGGATCCCCAGGGGATTCATTCTCATGACGGGAATGTAACTCAGCATGGAGTTCTAGATGGATTAAAAGTCTAATGTTGACTTTGATAGAGTTTCCATCGCGCTTAACCCCTTCACTCCTGGCCAAAATCTTGTGGGCAGCATTAGCTGCCAGACGTGCGATGTTGCGTCATAATACTTGCATTATAAAAGTAAAGTTACTGCTGTATATTGCTCGTTCTCTTGTCACCCGTGAATTTTGATAACCATAGAAAATATGATTAAGCCAGTTTACAGAGTATGGGGGTCACGCAGGTACAACTACAAAAATAGATAATCAATACGGCGACATCGGCTATCCTCGTGTACCCACTAGCTCCTTCATTGAAACGCCTACGTAGGCGTCCATTGTATCGAAGGGGTTAATGGACAGAGACAGTAAGTATCACATGGTAGGGGTCAGGGAAGGTCTCAATAACCCGAACTAATGGCCAGAAGGGTCTGGTCTTGAAAGTTCAGTTTTAAAAATGCAATGTCACCTTTTTCCCAGCTTCTAGAAAACTTGTGGTAGGCATGCTCTATCCGTTTTCCCTTAAGCTGACCAAGTACTTTCAAGCCATCATTTCGTAAACTCTTCATAAACCTAAAAATAATCCCCTACATTTCCATGACTAAGTTAAGAAGAGAACAGGATAGTCTTTTCCTGATTTCCCATTCAGGGACTTGTTCCAAATCTACCAAACATCAAGGTAAGGAATGGTCCTTCCAATAAGGAAATAATTTGGGGTAATGACATCTACCTCATTTTCACTGGAACGCTATGTAAGTGGTCTTATTTTTAATTTTTTTTTTAACATCGGACAAAAGAGTGGTATTCTCAGCCAGGGAAGGAAACAGACCTGCCCAAATATCTTATAGAGACATTGTTTCACTGTCTGAATTAACCTTTTCCCATGTGGCACCATACCAAGCAGCATAAACAGGGTTGGTTCTATGTTGAACCCGGGAAGTTTTAAACTTCTCTTCAAATTCAGAGGATGGCAAAAGCTGTTCAATAACACTTCCTGCTTGTACGGAGGATTTAACATTATCAGAATAAACAGCAGAAGGAATTCCATATCTGTTAGCAAACCTAACAAAAGCCAAAATGAACTCAGCAGTGGACATAGTACAACCACTCCTTGTTTAACGACGACAATTGGGACCAGCGAGCTGTCGTTAACCGAATTAGTCGTTAAGCAAAAGTGTATACATAAACGTACATGTACTGTATGTACAATGTCCAGCAATACGTGTATCTTTATTTTTGTGTATTTCCCTCTTTTATACAGTACATTAATGCTTTATTTACATAATTTTATAAAAAATTTTAAAATTATTAATAAAATATTACTATCTATTTATGGTGGTTATGTTCCCAAAATTACTGTATATGACCAAATCCGTGTATGCTGACATTCCATATTGAATACCGAGGTATTTTTTTAGTTTTGACCATGGGCGCAATATAGCAATAGAAAATTAATTATTAATTTTGTCAATTAAAATGTATCAATGTAATATGCAATATTGTGGGCGGAAATGAAAGTGAAAAATACCATACTACAAGAAAATATGCTAATGAACGAAGACGGTAGCATAGGATCGGGACACCATCTTGTTGTCTGCCAACGTCTCTCACGACGACGACAACAAGGACGAGCCGGATGACATTTAATTTGCAGGTAATGATTTATCAAACACAGGTTAGGTTAGTTTAGGTTAGGCGAATTTATCATCCTTTCATTTCCTCAACATCGGCATCTATCATAAACACGGTGTACCATTCGTCCGACAGGACTTCGTTACTTACGAAATCTGTTTTAACACCTTAGTTTATTTCTTCTCACAAAATTGCTTATTACGTTGATTCATTATAATTTAGAAAATTAATAATTCATTTTCTAGTTGCGGTATTTCGCCCTTGGTCGAAACTATAAATTTTCCACTTACGGTATATTTTGTACCCCAGGTAGTTTTTTCCAGCTTGCAGGATGGTAATGTAGACCTAAGCTTCAGAAACACTTTACCTCACAGCTAATATCCACTGTAAATGTTAGGAAAAACTCACAATGTATACCGGCCTTACGAGAAAAGTCGAGCGGGGTTCAAATCAAAAAGGTCCTGGCGTCGATTCTGTTTATTTGCTTACAAAAACAAGATTATTTCAAAGATGGTAAATAATTACCTTCTTTCCTGGGATCCAAATAAATGTACAAACATAATAATATAAAAAATATAATAGCAGACCATTATTAATGATTAATGGTAGTATTAATTCAAATCTAACCAATTCAAAACAAGTAAATATAGAAATGGCGGGAAGCAGACAAACAGACCACCTAGCAAGGCGACGCTTTAGTGATGGTCGTATCTTTAACATAACTCCCCACCATAGGAGCATTCAATCAGCCTATTAAACTAGACAATCACAATCAAATCAAGTAACAATAAGATATGAGTCCATATACATAGAGTCCTTTGATAAAATATATAGGCTGGACTCAATTCTCAAAACTCCAAGGTCTTACAAATTCAAGCAGAACACGGGGCTTAACTACCCGTCCACCTCCGAGAGGTTTTCACCTTTTCAAAGACTTTCCACATTCCTCTTCCGCTTGCAACATCCTTCTCATCGGGCATAGACAACACTCTAAAAGGGTTTGCAATATCTTCTTTCAAACACTGTTCGTTTCAAAACGAACTTTCCAAGATCATGCAATTTCTGGACAGGCCCCCCCCCCCCCCCCCCATACAAAAAAATATTCCCTTGGCAGTTTTGGACATTGACGCACCTAACATATACCGTCCCTACCAGGGAGGTAAGTCAATAAATCACACCTAAAAGCCAACTCATTCTAGGTACATTATCTTCTCTTAACAACACAAACAGAACCCTTCTTCAAATTATCAATTGGGATTTGGATCCCTTCCACTGTGGGAGGTAAATTTCTCAAAATAGTCATCACTCCACAATTTTCCAGAATCTGTCTGAGTTGCCTTTCTCGAACATGTTCTCTTTTCATTTAAGTCTTTCATGGCTAACAAACAACCCAAATGCTCATCAGAAATATGAGGTTGAAATCCAGCTACTCTCGACCAATCAGAAAATGTGAGGGTGTCAAAGGGTTCTTTGCATCATAATCATCACTTACATATGTCAGAGGTCTTGAATTGATACAAGCCTCTACTTCAAACAAGGTTTGTTTCAAGCTCACATTTAGTCAAGCATCTAAGTGCCAAGATATTTCTTCCAATGCAGATTTTAACTGAACCTCTACAAGACGTTCCCACCAGCCTCCCCACCATGGGGATCTGGGAGCAATGAATATTCCACTCGGGACTCAAGGACACTAAAGTATTTGCTGAAGGAGCTTTGGCAACACTTTTAAAGGTCTTGGCATTATCTGAATACACCACTGATGGAAGTCCACCCGCCTGGCAGAAAAAATCTGCGTAGGTGCTAAAAAAAGACAATCAGTGCACTGGAAGTTGGTAGTCTGTTAACTCTAAATGAACAGATCTTGTAACAGCACAAGTGAACAACAAAAAATACAATTTCTGATATAGTTGATCAACTGGCAAACAAGGGACCCACGCGTTAGTCCAATCCAGTTTATTGCAAAGGGGAAAGGTAGATTCTAATTCCTCTATTTTCTGGCAAAGGAGGGGGTGACTGAACTACATGGTCTAGAATCAAATCTCTTGCAAGCAACACATTCTCTACAAAACTCTTTTGGCCACTTGTTGTAATCCAATTATCACAGTAAGAATTTCTAATGGTGGACATGAGGGTGGTGAAACACTCTAGCATGTTTCAAAAGGTTATGCTGAAACTGTACTATAAGTTTGGCCTCATGGGACAATTAGGAATTATAAATGGGGTGCCTTGCTAGTCATAACTTAAGTCAGCAATACTGAAGTCTACTTTGACTCTCAGCAATCCATTAGAATCTAGAAAGGGGTCCATATATCTTATCAGGGAAGAAATTCTAGGAATGGGTTTCCCTTGAGACAAAGCATTTCTTTCATTCTCATAACTTTCTTTTCTGAACACCAGACTAAAAATATTGGTCCTTTGGCTTTGATTCAACTCCTCATAAGTGAGAGGGCCAGAATGTTTTGTGCCATCAGGGTTTGCAATTATTAATGAACCTCTTAACACAAGCAACAATAATTTCATAACTTTGCTAAATTCACTATATCTACTAAAGTCAAATACAGATGCTGGTCGTTCTCATTAACAGTCAAGGCTGTTTTCCTCTCCCCTTTACTCTCGTTTACAGGTGTGAGCCAAAATGTGTGGGTCCTCAATCATCAATATTAGCCTCCAGCATGGAAACATGAAGGAACTAGATAACCAAATTAGGACCCCCGAGCCACATGTTAGTTGGAACTTAGTTGATCAGCCAAAAAGACCTGGGGTCATCAAAATCAGCGGGGGTTCGCTCTTTACCAGGGCAATGGAACCAATTGCTTGGAGATGTTTAATGTTTTGAATTTCATTTACTCCGTTAGCAACTAACACATCTTCCACCTATTAGGATTACCTATTCTATCCCAAGACAGAGCAACTTTAGAATCTGTCCCAGCAAACTAATCATTACACAATTATTCTAAATGTAGGGCAGATTTTACAAAATGACCTGAGATGAGCAACCTCAACAACGGCTCCAAGAAGTTCCAGCCTGGGTAACTGTAACCCCGTTTGATGGGAGCAAACCTTTGTCCTAGCCATAAACAAATGAGACATGAAACTCCTTATCTGATTTAGGTATACGTAGATATACACAACTACCGATAACCTTTTTCAGAAGCATTCACTGAATAGCATGTACCTCCAATCCTACTAATGAACTTAAAGATGAATCTGGGTAATAACATCTATGGATTTTCCAAAGTGTCTTAATACTTTGAATACCATCAATCCACAGCTGACATTTTCAGCTGCAAGTCATGTGATTAGGATTTTCATCCCATTCCAAGTCCTAGACGCCAAAATTCCTGAAACAGTAATTTTTAGCATACATGGTGTAAGGACGGAATTAACACCAAGTGGGTTCAAACAAGTCCGAGCAATCAAACTCAATAAGTTCCTCTTTGGTGAAATTCAAATCAAAGTTACAATCCAAATCAAGTCCCCTTGAATGGAAAACACATCCTTAGAGGCTTTCCAATGCATTCCCAAAAACTTTGTAGTCTTCACCAACTTCAAAAAACTGGTTAAGTTGAATGACTTAAACTCTTACTGTTAGAATTCCCACTTGGGACAAAGTCATGCCAGCAATCTGATAATATACTCTGAGCTTCCAAGAAAACATTGTATCTGGCTTCTTCAACAGTATCTGCTCTTTCTCCCCTGAGGAGCCCCAATCATCCCACATTACAAGATGTTTCCTGAAGCTCTTGCACTGTCACTGATAACAGGATATGAATTCAAATGATGTCTAATAGTGGCATTCAGTAAAAATAGGAACTACTGGTGGTTACCAAAGGGTACCGTTACAAAACCTCATTACACGTAAGGATTGTCCACCACTGCCACAAAAAAACCTATGAAACCATCCTGGATCTGAGCGCTGAAACTCTGATCTGCAAGAAAAAGCTTTGGTTATGTTCCAGCAAGTTCAAGCCAATTTTCCATCTTCGGAATCTTAGTAATAATTTCAAACTAGATCTGCGGATTAGTGAAGGCCCAGATTCCAAACAGTCATTCAAAGAAACACCATTAGATCCCACTGCTGAAGCATCAAACACAGGCCTAATTTTTGATGAAACACATTCCTTAATTACAGGTCTATGAGGCAGATAGTAAATGGGATAGGGGCCTTCCATTTCAGATTGAGGTACTTCTTCTATGATATTACTGTCCTCATAACTCTTGAGAACTTTATCATATTCAATTCTTAAACTAGGGTTCCTTTCAAACTTAGAGTTAAGCGTAGCTAACCTCTTCCTTGCTCCAGTCTCATTTTTAAGCAGACTCAATTTAGAAACATCACTTTTCCAAGGAAGAGCAACCTCATACCTGCCATCAACAAACTCAACTGAATCCTCAAATTTATGTAACACTGGGTCTTTGGGAGGCTTATCCCTCCCAGCACATATTCCAATACTTTCAAGGCTCCAAAATTCATGGAGCTCAGATTCATTAACAGGTTTAGCAGTACTTACACATAACATCTGGTGAAATACATTTTCTTCATGGGTTTTCATACAAGAACCAGACAATATCCAACCAAACAAAGACTCAAAGGCTACTAAATCTTCACATCTTATAAAGTTCTCTGGGGAAACAAGATGCCAGTAATTATCCACACCAGTCAGTATATCCAAAGTGAGGTCACGATCACTTCCATAGTCATCAGCTAACTGTAGATGTGAAAGGGACCGCAAAACATCAGAGGGAATCCTTTGACGGCTTAAGGGTGGGCAAATGGTCTCAACTTCGACTGCTAATATTGAGTGAGGATGACCCTGAGTGTCAATCACTTTCACATCATATACATTCCGTTCTTTTCTATTTTGTGATTTCTTATTCCCAAAGGTTGAGTATGAAGTGTACTTAGATGTAACCCACTTAGGTTTGATTCTTCTAACAATATCATGGCTCACATAAGTAGTGTCTGCCCCTAAATCAAACATTACAATAGCATCAACAGATTTCCCATCATTAGTTAGAGTCTTGATCTTAGCAGTTTGCAAAACAGTGGACCTTTTAACTCTCTGGTCATGAGAGATGCCAACATGCTCAACAGTACCACTACCAGTATTGACTGCATTATTAACTTGTTCACTAGGGGTGTGGGCGACACCCTGTCTACTTGGTGAATTATTAGTGACACAAATTGTTTTGCCTGTTCTGCAAAACAACACATTGTGATAACCGGAGCACTGCGCACACTTCACTTTTCCTCTACAGTCCTTGGACATATGTCCTCTGACGAGGCACTTAAAACAAAGTCCTAAGGATTTCACTTTCTCTTCACGTCTAAGGATATCCAATCTCAATATCTGATTGCACTTTTCAGACTTGTGTCTTTTGTGACAAAAAACACACTGTTGTGATCCTTCTTCAGCTGACGTCTGCAAGGCTGAAGCCGAACTAACTTTTCTTCTTTCGATATCTTGTGGTGCGTTGCTCTTCTCCATGGACAAATCCTTAAAAATTTCCAATCGTTCACGACGCTGGATCTCTGTTTGCAGAAACATCATCAGCCATTCTACATCGCCTTCACGTCCAGCACTTTCCCTCGACCATTCCAGACGAATGTCCTGTGGTAGGCGAGCTACAATGATAGGAGTCAACACCATGCCATACTGGTTGCCGCTGAATCCAAGGGTTTCCAAACTTCTTATATGCCGCAACAATTGGTCTCGTAACTTCCATAGGGAGTCACACTGATTAGCTCCTTTAGCTCTAGACATCAAAGAAGTGTTCATTAAGCCCGACACATGGGCGAATACGATTCTTTCAGTGCTGCCAAATCTTTCTTTGAGTAGATCACATGCTATCTTATAATTTGCAGCGGTAAGCACCAAACCTTGAATGACAGAAAGTGCCTCTCCTCGAAGGAGGGACTGCAAGTATGAGAACTTGCTTATAACAGGCAAGTCACTCTGGTCAACCAGAGCTTCAAAGCAGTCCCAGAAGGGTTGCCACTCTATAGCTTCGCCAGCATATTTAGGGAGCTCTAAACTAGGTAACCTAACCTCTGATCTATCCTTAGAAGAAACAGAGATAGAATCACTTACAACATTGGCAGTCATATCCTTCAGGTGCTTGGCAGCCTTTGCTCTAATTTTCCTGGCAGATCTTTGAAACTTGTCAGTTTCATCCATATCTGACTCTACTTTGTCAGAGTTCAATTCCAACTCCACTGCCGTCTGGTGCTTCTCAAGATCTGCAAGCCTGCGGTCAAATATACAAATAGCAGCTTCGAATAATTCGAGGCTGGTAGCGTCATCACTCATTAAACCTTCTAATTCGTTGACGCTTCGTGTCGCCCAGCCTTTGGCTGACACTCTCTTTTTCTTTGCTTCTTGTAAATTGGCAGACATCGTGTCTAAGCTTAAAACGGGTTAACCTTATTCTTAAAGGGCTTAGATAGGGTTTCCCGGGTCTGGGCACCAAATTGTTAATGTTAGAAAACTCACAATGTCTGCCGGCCTTACGAGAAAAGTCGAGCGGGTTCAAATCAAAAAGGTATGGCGTCGATTCTGTTTATTTGCTTACAAAAACAAGATATTTCAAAGATGGTAAATAATTACCTTCTTTCCTTGGATCCAAATAAATGTACAAACATAATCATATCAAAAATATATAGCAGACCATTATAATGATAATGGTAGTATTAATCAAATCTAACCAATTCAAAACAAGTAAATATAGAAATGGCGGGAAGCAGACGACAGACCACCTAGCAAGGCGACTTAGTGATGGTCGTATCTTTAACATCCACCGTGCAAGTTCATTTATAACATCATACAAATTTGCCTCAGCCAACTTAATTATCGTACACGACGTCGTAACTTCGGGAGATTTACGTTAAATGAATATTGGTCTGTCATAAAGCCTGTCGTTACTCTGAGTTGTCGTTAACCGAGTAGGTCGTTAAACGAGGAGTGCCTGTATCCACAACTTCCAAATGAACAGCTCTAGTATTGAAACTAGTAAATATCAAAATATAAGCTTTTACCTTCTCCATTCCTGTCTTTAACCCATAAATGCCCCGTGTAATCCACACCAGTATGGGCAAAGGGCACACTTAGATTCACTCTAGAGGCAGGTAAAGAGGAAGGAGAAGGATAATTAACTGCACAGAAATTGTATTTCCTACAAACTATATCACTCTTCAAAATGTTTAAAACAGCTTGTCTGGCCTTAAAGATCCACAATCCATGCATGCGAAGGAAATTAAGTGTAGCTTGTAGTCCCATGTGCAAAACTTGGCAATGTGAAAAAAATATCAACATTTTGGTCAAGTGATGAGATTTGGACAAAAAAATGGGGAATGGGCGGGGGGGATGGGGGGTGACGTAGTTATGTGTGAGCAAAATTTGACGCAGCCCGAAGGGATTTCTCCCCGTCTTCTCCTTTTATGCTTGGGAGGACGGAGAGGGGGGGTCGCCAATTTAATGAAACGGCCTTGCTGTGGATGTGCTGTGTCTTGTGCGACACTGCTTCTGACCCAGGGGTGTGGAGTGTATTCAAGGATGGAATGGGTGGGAATGATTTTATGCCTTTTTCTTTTTGGCTACCTCCCTTGTAAGGGGGAAAAAGCCTTGGTATATGTATGATGTATGTATGTATGTATATTTGAGCTCAATGTTCTTGTCAGTTCTGCCCTTGGACCTTATCAAACCATTCTTGTCCAAGAACAAGTTCATTTGACTTACTAAAGGAGGTATGTCATTGGTATTGGAGTTTTGTAAACAAGTCAATTCAGCAGGGAAGGAATCCCTTTGCATTATTCCCATCAAATAATTAGAAGCAGCCTTAACTGGGTCAGCATTAGACTTCTTAAACAAAAAGACAGCCTTAAAAATCAAAGAAGTGTGATGCAAAAGTTTGCTGCAAGAAGAAAACCTTTTAACATCAATTAGAGGAGGAGCATCAACTTGGACAACAGCTGCATTGGCAATGTCTCCCTTGATGCTGGAGGGAATACATCCCAAGTGACCCTTCGGCCATGTATGTGGTGGCAATAACAACCTTTCTGGTTCATAAACCCACCAATTGAATTTTTCTTTGAACACCTTAGCACTGCAAGGTTTAGTTAGGAAATCAGCCATATTATGTTCAGAAGGAACATAAGTAAAAGAAATAGGCGTATGCTTGACCTTGAAAATTTCCAAAAGATTGGAAATTTCCTTCAGTCTATTATTGACAAATATATTCTTCCTTGGAGCCTTGTTGGTCAGGATCCAAGAAAGGGCAACTTGACTATCAACAAGGAGCACTACAGATTCAACCAGTGGGGCAGACACCAGTTCTTCCTCAAAAATAGTTTTAAGGCATCTTATTGATAGTAAAGCTGCCATAAGTTCCAAAGAAGGTAATGTTCTTTGTTTAATAGGAGCCACCTTGACCTTGGCAAATAGAAGAGAGCCATTAGACTCCCTTAATTCTCTTCTTTCTTGCCCTACATAGATGACACATCTATAGGCTTCCTTAGAAGCATCAGCAAAAACAAATAATTTAATGGGAGATTCAGAGCAGAAAGTTTTCCTTTTAAAGGATAAGTCATTAACCTCCCTAAAGTTTTCACATAACTTTTTCCATCTTGCAAGCAATTCACTATCCAATTTCCACTCCCAATCCACCATTTTTTGGCACATCTCTCTAATGAGAATTTTTCCTTGTAACAACACAGGAGAAAAAAGACCTAACGGATCAAATATAGAAGCCAAAGAAGACAAAACTTGCCTTTTGGTTAAGGCATCTTTGTTAAGGGAAACATCCTTGATTCTCAAGGTATCATAATTCTTATTATAAATTAGATTTTGTTAGAAAGGGCTTCGACCCTGAGATTTCAGCATGTTGATGAATTCAATAAACTCTTAATTTAAAATTAAAAAAATATATATTTACTTTTTCTCAATGAAAATTATCCAATTTTTTAAAGGAAGATGATTGTTAATGTACATACATATACCAAGGCTTTTTTTCCCCTTACCAGGGGGGTAGCCAAAAAGGACAAGGCACAAAAACATTCCCACCCATTTCATCCCCGAAAACACTCCACACCCCTCCACCCTCCCTCCCATCTTAGCACCTCCTAGATGACGGGTCATCCCTGCACCCTGTCCACTGCCCTGGGTCAGAAGCAGTGTTGCAGGACACAGCACATCCACAGCAAGGCCGCTTCATTAAATCGGCGACCCCCCTCTCCGTCCCCCCATATAAAGGAGAGGACGGGGAGAAATCCCTTCGGGCTGCGTCAAAAATTTTTGCTAACACACACTACCTCACCCCCATTCCCCCATCCAATCCACCTCATGCATCACAACATCATCCATATACAACCATTTTCCATTCACCCCTGTCTTCTGTCCTCTCCCGTCCTTCCTCAACCGACATTCCCCTCTTCCCCAAAGCCCCCTTCACCCCATCCATCCATCTCATTCTAGGACGTCCCCTCATCTTCACTCCCTCCACATCTGCCTTCCATACCTCCTTTACTAGTCTTTCTTCACTCATTCTTTCCATGTGTCCAAACCATCCTAATACTCTTTCATCCACCCTATCTCCCAGCTCCCTTTCCACCCCTGTTCTCCTCCTCACTTCCTCATTTCTCACTTTATCTAGTCTAGTAACCCCTATCACACTTCTCAGACATTTCATCTCAAACTCCTTCTCTCTTCCACTTTTATGTTCCATGTTTCTGTCGCATACAGTGCTGTTGGCACAATCACTCCTTCATATAACCTCCTCTAAGTATCCATTCCCAGATGTCTATTTCTCATTGCAATTTTTAATCCATCAAGGCATTTACTTGTTTTTCTCAATCTACATTCTACCTCCACCCCCACTCCTCCCTTTCCTGCCTAGTAACCCCCATCATACTTCTCAGACACTTCATCTCAAACACATTGTTAATGTACCCGCCAGATATTTCACATAAAATTATGAGAAAATATACAAAGAAATTTACTCAATAATTAGCGGGGATTTTATTTTTGTATATTCACTCTTAGAGGAGATATACATTTAGAAATTTTAAAAATTATTATTACTGCATTGTATGGACGGAAAGATGGGCAGGGACGTTACTATCGCCACTGTTGGTAATTTTTTTTTTTTTTTTTTTTTTTTTTACTTTTTTATGATTTTTTCATTGGCAATCATATCTCTAGATAATTTCTTTGTAGACTATATTTTTTGTCTTCTCCTCTTCTTGATAATAATATAAATTTCTTGGATCTCCTATTCTTGATACAGCAACATATAGTCCATGTGTAAATACTTCGTTTGTTAAATTTAAGCCAATTTTTTTTAAATGTTTGTCCTTGAGATTTATTAATTGTCATTGCATATGATAATCTAACTGGAAATTGCAATCTTGAAAATTGAATTGGCTCTTCATTTATAAGCTTTATCCTTGGTAAAAGCACTTGTTCACCTTTATATTTGCCATTGAGTATTTTAGCTTCTATAACATTATTTGACAAACTTATAACAACCATTCTTGTTCCATTGCATAACTTAGGTGAATTAAGATTTCTTAACAGTATGATAGGTGCTCCGATTTTAAGCTTTAGACAATGTGGTGGCATTCCAGATATTTCTAATGAGTTTAAGAATTCAACTGGAAAATTAACTTCTTCATTTGTATCTATTGCCTTATCAGTTGAATTGTAGGTATAAATTGGTTCACTGATCTTTTCAAGCATTTCATTATTTATTGAGTCAACATCATCATTTATTGTAGCAAGTATAGCCCTTTCAGATAGATAGTCCATATCTGTGTAATTAGATTCAAAGTTGTCAAAAACTGATTCCATTAATACTACTATTGTTGATACTCGGTTTCCAAATTGTAATGCAATTCTATTATCACAGCTATTGATTTTATCTACACCAATTTCAATCAATTGATTTGCGAAATACTGTAAATCAGTTGAGTTCAATGAATTAACTCGCATATTGATCCTTAGAGATAATTTTTCAAATAGATTCCATAATTGTGAAGATTTGATTGAGGCATCAATTTCATCAGCTTTTGTTCCTCTTGGTACTACTGGTAATATTTGTCTGAAATCTCCTGCAAGTAGTACTGTAACATTTCCAAATGGATCATTGCTATTTTTAATCTCTTTAAAAGTTTTATTAACTGCTTCCAACATATTTTTGTGTGACATTGCAGCTTCATTCCAAATAATGAGATCACAATTCTTAATGTAGTTCCATAATTTACTATTTTTCCTTATTGATGTTGTAAATTCATCAGATATTGATGATGAAAATGGTAACTTGAGCATTGAATGTACAGTTTTGCCTTCATCTAATAATGTTGATGCTATTCCTGATGATGCAACAGAAATACTTTTTCCTACTTTTTCCATTAATAACTTTATTTTTAGCCAATATTAGATTAAGTAAAAATGTTTTACCAGTTCCACCTGGAGCATCTAAGAATTTAAGCTTAGTATTATTTAGTCCATTCAAACAATCAATAATCTTATCATAAACTTCTCTTTGATCTACATTTAGCATAATTTCATTTCTTTCAATGAAATTAGTTGTTTCATCTACAGTATTAGGATCAGAATCAATTTGACCATTAAATTGATCAAACATTGGTTTTGGTAATCCTACATCTCTAAGTGATTTATCTCCTATCTCATTTATAATTGATTCTAATCTGTAATAATTCTGAATATACAATTTCAATGTTATCAATTTCTTCATTCTTATTTTCAGTCATCTGGTTCAGTATATCAAGGGACATTTGTGATTTGAATTCTTCATAAAGTCCTACTGTATTACTTGGATTACAATATACTAATATCAAACCAAATAATGATCTAACTTGACATGGCAATTTAGATATTATTGATTCTTGAATACAAAATCTTAAATGATCATCATTTTCAAGTAATCCTCTTGCTAAACATGCTTCTTTGAATGTATTGTATTGTGTTCCATCAAAATATTTAACTTCTTTAAATGATTTAGGACCTCTAACATGATTAAGGAGTAGTCTTAAACAAAAGAATTCAGTTTGATTTGGAGATACTGTATACATACAGAGGTATGGAAGGCAGATGTGGAGGGAGTGAACATGAGGGGACGTCCTAGGATGAGGTGGATGGATGGGGTGAAGGGGGCTTTGGGGAAGAGGGGAATGTCTGTTGAGGAAGGAAGGGAGAGGACGGAAGACAGAGGTGAGTGGAGAATGGTTGTATATGGATGATGTTGTGACTGCATGAGGAGGAATGGGCGGGGGGGTGGGGTAGTATGTGTGAGTAAATTTTGACGCAGCCCGAAGGGATTTCTCCCCGTCCTCTCCTTATATGCAAAGGGGGACGGAGAGGGGGGGTCGCCGATTAAATGAACCGGCCTTGCTGTGGATGTACTGTGTCTTGCGGCGCTGCTTCTGACCCAGGGCGGTGGGCGGGGTGCAGGGATGACCCGTCATCCAGGAGGTGCTCAGATGAGAGGAAGGGTGGGAGGGGTGTGGAGTGTATTTGGGGATGAAATGGGTGGGAGTGTTTTTATGCCTTTCCCTTTTTGGCTACCTCCCTTGGAAGGGGGAAAAAGCCTTGGTATATGTATGTATGTATACATTCGAGCACATGCTTTGACTATCCTACCATTTAATCTTCTTTTCCACTTTTTGTCTGGAGTAAGTGTATAATGATTAGGTATTTCTTGATAGAGTAAAGTATTTGCATGCTGATCTTCTGCATTTAATTTGAAAAATGATGTTAAACTTGTATTTTTTGGATTAATAATTCTTTGTTGTACATTATCTGGATTGAAATAAACTCTTTGTCCATTCTCAAGGTGAATGTCAAGTTACTCATGTGTATATTGAATTCAAATATTCTCCATGCAGCCTCATTACTATTCAAATATCTACCTGAAATGTAATTGTCAACCTCATTATAGTCCTCACCACTTCTTAATTGAAATACTGCTGCATCACTGCCTTTATTCAGATACTTTATTATGTACATTATCGATTGTACTGAACAACAAATTTCAACATTAATGTGAGCTTTGAATGCTTTTAATAATAATGGATTGTAAAGCACTATCCATCGATTATCAATAGTGTAGGTTTTGCCATTTCTGACTATTGTTGCACTTTGACTACCATTTTCACTATCTCTCCTTCTATACAATGGATATCCACATATTTCTGACCTTGTATGAGCTATAAAAGCTTTAGGATATTTTTTTTAGCATTTTGAATTGTTCATGCATGGACTCTGATTATTGTGATCACCACATGACCCATGCACCATCTGGTTTACAATAATATTGTATAATTCTCTATCAATTGATGGATCTGGTATCTCTGCAGATGTTATTAAATCTATTTTGTCTGCATGTATAGTTTGTTCAAGCCATAATAATATATGCGCATGTGGTAAGCCTCTTTTTTGCCACTCAACTGTGTAAATGTATGCTTTCACTTTACCAAATATTTCGCTTTTCTTTTTAACCAAAACATCCATCATTTTATTTAATTTTTGTTTAAATACTCTTGCCACAATGTCATGTCTATCTGCTGGATTTTGGCCATTTTGTAGATTTTCTGTTATTTCATCCCATTTTGGATTGCATGTAAAGATGATAAATAAATCAGGTCTACCATACTCTCTTACATAACACATAGCATCTTGTGTTCTTTCTTTCCAATATCTTGGACTTCCAATATAACTTGATGGTAGTATAACAGCTTTTCCTAAATCTTGTGGATTAATATTTCTATCACTGTTCAAGGCATCTTTAAGTAATGAATATTCTTCCACTTTAAGTTTAGTTTGATTATTTTGTATGTATAACAACCTTTCAAACTCAATTTTTGCGTACATATCAACTAAGAACATTTGAAATAGTCTTCTACACTTTATTATTTGATTCCATTCGTTTCTTTCTTGTATTTGATATGAGTAGTACTTTCGGCATGTTACTTTTTTGTTAGGAATGGGAATATCACTTCCAGGGCTGTATAGTGGAATATTGAATTTATAACCATCATTTCCTCTCCAATATATCAATGGATATTGTAATGCATCATATGATCTGTGTAATTCATCAATTTTCCTTATTGTATTATCTTTATAAGTGAATACAATATTCCTTCTTGGAAATTCATTACCAACCATTACTAAACCAATATCATCTGATAATCTATCACTGTATCTTCTTACATGTTCTCCACTTGGTACTCTGTCTGCACATATTGATAATTTTAATTCTGGTGTATTAACGAATGATGACATTGTCTTTATTTGTCGTATTAATTCATTGTTTTGTGTCAACATGTTTTGTAAATCTCTGATAGTATGAAGATTAGTTTCCTTAAATCTATTATTTCTAATATCTGCCTGTCTATCCAAATCATCAATAAAATAGATTTGTGCATATTTAGAATTATTTTCAACTTCGTTATATAAAGATCCAATTTTATGATAAATTTGCCCTTGTATTTTGAACACAGGCATAAAACCTCTTATTTCAGTTGATTGATTCATTCCAAATGATGTCATTGAAAACAATTCATTATATTTCCTTATATTTTTCAAAAAGTTTTTTAAATCTGAAGTTTGGCCATCCATTAATGTTCTAAGTGGTTCAGGTGGTTGACCAATTGTTTTAAGTTTTACCTTACCATTAGAACAGCATAAACCTGCAGGCTCACTTTGAAATAGTTTAGCTCGACAATATTTACAAATTTTATTCATTTGACCAATATATGTCATATTTGTATAATTTTTTGAGCTTTGGTATGTAAACACTTCACCATAGTTATTATTAGTCTGTTTTTGAGCATAATCATTCCGTCTTGACTGTAATATTCTTGCATTTTGCTCCAAATTCAATTGATTTCTCTGACTTCTATGTGCATCTCTATCAATTTCTAAAATTTCATGTCTCCTTTCAACATTAAGGTTTTCTCTCTGACTTCTATGTGCTTCTCTATCAATTTCTAAAATTTCTTGTCTTCTTTCATCATTAAGGTTTTCTCTCTGACTTCTATGTGCTTCTCTATCAATTTCTAAAATTTCTTGTCTTCTTTCATCATTAAGGTTTTTTCTCTGACTTCTATGTGTGTCCTTGTCAATTTCCCTTATTTTTTGCTTTTGACCTTCAGTTAATGATTCTCTTCTTCTCCTTTGATATTCCCTATTTCCATTCCTAATTCTCTCTTTTTCTTCTTCATCCATCTCACTTATTTTCTTTTTTTACTATTACAATTTTCACTTATTTTTTTTTCTACTTCTACTGTTAACAGTGTTAATGATGATATTAGAATCCATACTAAAAGGATTCAAGTTTGAAACACTACCGCTATAATTACCAGTTTTATTGAGCGAATGAGGAGGTGACGACCTCATTTATTACTAACCTAAAGTGCGATTCGACGAACAACAAATCGGGCAGTTCGAATCGCGTCACCTGAATCGATCGAAAAAATTAACAAATTTTTAAAAGAATAAATTGTATAATATAGACGAAATTGATATTAGCTCGTTTAAAAACAATTTTGTATCGAATTTTTTCTCAATTTTAATAACTTATCAAAGGTATGTATGGCAAGTGTATTTTATTATTTTTCTTATATATTGTTTTTTTTTTCTTATTATTTTTCATTTTTTTTTTTTTTTTTTTAATTAGCCAATATTTGTTCAAAAAGCTCAATTACTTTGAATGCTACTTGTGAATTGGAGCCAAATTTAATCTGAAACATTTACAAAGTAAGGTTGAGTCGTCGAAATCGAAATTAGTCGATCGATCGAATGGAGAAAAAAGTCTGACAGACAGACAGACAGTCATGAAACCGCTTTTATTTATTTATATATATATCCCAACACCTTTACCTCTTCTCGACCATAGCAGGGAGGGAACGAAATTCATCAGTAGTGTAGATCAGCTTATCTCCATAGAATTTATCTTCAATAAAGGAGGCAGTTAGAGTAACAGGCTGCATGGAAAGATGGTGTTGTATAATGAAGTTCAGAATGAAGGGAGAGCAGATGAAACCAAAAATGATAGTATTATATCTGTAAGGAATATATTGCATGTTAATCCTCCTAAAGAAACAGAACTTATTACGATCACCCTCATCCTTCAATCGGATCTGCAAGAAGGCTTTCATAACATCACCCAAAATGACATAATTGTTGGTTTTGAAGTACAACAAAAGAGAGAGGAGGTTATTCATCAAATCAACTCCCTGGAATGCAGCTTCATTTAAGGAAGGAGCTTTTCCTATTTCGAGTGACAGGTGAAAACAGGTCTTATTTTAGAGGTGGCAAGATCATCATTCTTGAGCACATGTCTATGTGGTATGAAATTTTGGCCAGGAACTTTTTTAGTAACTGGTTCAATAATACCCAAGGCCTCTTGCTGGTCAAACACAGCTTCATACTCCTCCCTAAGACCCCTTTGCTCAAGTTTGTTATAGACCCTTTGTGCCACTGCCAAGGCAATCTTAAGATTAGAGGGAACAAGGTCCACCAAACCCTTTTTCCACGGGATCATCACATAATAGTGTCCATCTTTGAAAGAAATGGACTGTTTGAATTTATAAATTTCCAAAGCATCAATATCAGGGGTTTGTTCTTTGATGCCAATGGATTCTAAAGAATAAAAATTATCAAGACCATATTCTACATTAGAGTTAACAAAGACTTCCTGCAAAGGATCAAATTATAAACTTACATGTAGAAATTAATTAGTAACTTCTCCTTGCCTAACCTTTAGGGAGGAAAGTATTTAACAGTCCTTTTAGACTGAGTAAAGGAAGTTTCCTTCTCAGGTTTCTTTAGAGAAATTCCATTGACCTTGAAAGGAGAATTATGAAAAATAAGAGAATCTCCATAGTAGTTTTCAATACAATTTAACAAATCGACTCTAAGATCAGATTCAGGATTTATCCTCAAAGGTTTCTCCTTATATTTGAAGTTAAGTTATCAAAATTTAGTACTTCATTAGAGGGCATTTCAGAAACCCCTTTTATAATTCTCTTTAAGTAGAAAGGTTTCTCACCAGGAGGGATATATTGAACCCCAGAACCAAATGGGATGAAACCATCAGCAAGTTTAACCTGTCTTAGGTAAAGTGGGGTCAGACAGATCCCATGCTTTTTTGTTTTTTACTTTTAACCACTTCAATACGGGACTTAAATCTCGCGGGCAGCAGCCAATGCCAGCCGTACGACGTAACGAAATAATATTCGCATCATAAAATATAGTCGCCGCTTATATCGATCGTTCTCTCTTTCACCCGCGAATTTTGAAAACCACAGAGAATGGGATTAAGGGCGCATTTGGGAGAATGTAAAAACACAGGGGCGACTACAATAAATATAATCAAGACGCCGATATGGCAGCGTCGCGAATCCACTTGCTCCTCATGACGCCTACGTGTGCGGCACCGTATGGAAGGGGTTAATATACTAATATATTGCATATAGATATGTTCTCCCCTATACCTTCTTGATGAGTAGAGTAGTTTAAGGGAGTGATAAGGTCATTCCTGAATTTTGCTCTATGTAAGCTTTATAGAGCTTTTGGGCCCGTCAGACCCCACTTTACCTTAGGTGTAAGTAGCGTGGGGTTTGTTAGACCCCACTTTACCTGAGTTTTTTTCATGTCATATAAATGTTTTATCATTTATACTTATGGGTAAATAAGAATTTCTTCTTTTTTATCATTTTTTATGACTGATATGTTGAATTTTGTTTGTTTTCGATGGTGATGGTATTATTTTGAATGCATCGTAATTGTGTTGACTAGGGAATCATAGTTTTATGTTCATTATCAATATATATATATTTTTTTTATCTGTTTGTTGTTATTCTGGGTAACTATTGCCCACACTGCAAAAGACCAGTGTGTCAGGAACATTCAACCCCCATCTGCAATGACTGCAATTAGATTCTTCAGTATCACAAAGTCAAAATAATTACCGCCAATTTTTTTTCAGATTTTATGGTTTATGAAACACATTTATTATTCATTTGTTGTGGCTCTACTTTTCTTAAGATAGTTGGGACATTGGTCTCTACAAAATGATGATGACCAACCGCTTCACGTTTCCTGTTTTCAGTCAAGTACCCTCTAAAGTCAGCAATACCTTACTTTTCATCATTTTTTTGTAATTTTCATTAAAAAGATATTTTTAACAGTTATAATCACTTTCAAGCATGTAAATGGAAGAAGATAAGTTGAAGCACATATGTTTTGATTTCTATGACACTAAATGCAGTGGAAATATTTTTTTGTATTCTTTGTGTTTGGGGTCAAAAAAATTACCTCCGATTTTTTCAGATTTTATGTTTTTTTGAAACACATTTATTATTCATTTGTTGTAGCTCTGCTTTTCCTTAAAGATAGTTGGGACATTGGTCTCTACAAAATGATGATGACCAACCGCTTCACATTTCCTGTTTTCAGTCAAGTACCCTCTAAAGTCAGCAATACCTTATTTTTCATAATTTTTTTTTTTGTAATTTTCATTAAGAAATATTTCTAACAATTATAGTCACTTTCAAGCATGTAAATGGAAGAAGATAAATTGAAGTACATATGTTTTGATTTCTATGTCACTAAATGCAGTGAAAGTATTTTTATTGTATTTTTTGTGTTTGGGGTGTGTCAGACCCCGCTTTACCTGAGGTGTTTCCCCAAAAAAGCTTTACCTGAGCAGGGTTAATAACCTTGCAAGGCGGACTACCATATAAGGGGGCACTCTCTAATGAGAATAGTTGAAAGTTTTGGAGAATGTCATTTTCAATGATGCCTGAAACTTTCAATTGATCTCCCTTCAACTTGGGAAAACTAGGGGAAACATAAAATTCATGATCGGTCATACTTTGGAGTATAGAGGATAATGAAGGAATTTGTATGGACAAGTTGTTGTTGTTGTTGTTGTCGTTCCCTAGACTGTCTGTCCGAGCAGTCCCGTCTCCCCAAGGAAGGCCACAGCCGAAACTGGGTTTTCCCACAAATCCTTTATAGAGTGTATGTTGTGTTGTTTGCGTGCATGATTGTGTATAATGCAGTCTTCCATTATGTGTTGTATGGTATGGGGTGAAGTGTTACATCCTGGGCAGCTGTTCACAACACGGTCGTCCAGCCTCTTCTGGTAGCTTAGAAGTGCTGGGTGGTGACCGCATCGCAGTCTGGCCAAGTGTACTCTGTCCTTTCGTGGGAGAGAGGATTCAGAAGGGTGGATATCAGGGGGTCTGGCATGCAGCAGTGTGTTGTCTTTCAGTGTGTTAATGGAGCGGTGAGTGATATGATTATGAATATGTTTCCGGAGGCTGGTATTTGGTGGTTGTGGAGGAAGAGAAGAGAGTATCTGTGCGTAATAAAGGTCTTTGGGTGTAGTTTTAATGTTTCTTGGTGTGTGTGGGTGTTCTGCTATGTAGTGTAGCGGGTGTGATGTGTTTGTGGTGGCTGCAGCAAGTGCTTGTGTGCCTCTCATGTCGAGGTGGTCCTTGACTTTGAGGACTTTTGTTTCATGGTGTAAATGGTCTGTAGGTGATGTATTTGTGCAGCCTGTAATTGTTTTTAGGGCTTTGTTTTGTATGATTTGAAGGGTGTTGTGGTGTGTCTCACTGAGATTAGGAGCCCATGCAGGACTCGCATAATTCATCAATGAGCGTATGCATTGTTTGTATATTGTTATATTAGTTTCTTTGTTTTGTCCAAATGTTGTTCCAGTGATTGACTTAAGTGCGTTAAGTCTAGGTGTGCATTTGTTTTTTATGTTTGTGAGGTGTTGTCTGAAAGACATGGATGTATCGTATGTTACACCAAGAATTTTCGGTGTGTTTGTGTGTGGTATTAGAGTGTTGTTGATGTAGAGATGAGGTATGTATTTGTGTTCTTTTGTCCAGTTGGTGAGAAGTGTTGCTGTAGATTTGGTTGGAGCTATTTTGAGTCTGTTTGTGATGAACCATGTGTTGAGTGTGTCAAGGTAAGGCTGGATTATTTCTGCAGCTTTGTCTGTGTTACGATGTGTGCATGTGATTGTTATGTCGTCTGCGTAGGAAGAGATTTGTATTTCTGAGGTGTCTGGCGTGGGTAAGTCATGCATGTATAGATTAAATAATGTGGGGGATAGAACTGAGCCCTGTGGTACTCCATTCTTAATGTTTCTGATGTGCGATGATTGGCCATTATATGACACATGAGCATTCCTGCCTGCCAGATAATTGGCCAGCCATCTTTTGGTGTTATTGTGCATGTCTGTGTTATATATTTTATTTGTTAGGTTGTGGCGGGGGATAGCATCAAAAGCTTTACTAATGTCCAATGTTATAAGAAGTGTTCTGTGGTGGGGCCTATCTGAATTGATGCCATCTAAAATTCTTTGTGTGAGGTTTGTCAGAAGAGTGTTTGTGGAGTGTAGTGGCCTAAAACCGTGTTGTGAGTCAGCAAGGGGAATATATGGTGTGACAAGATTAAGTATTAGGCGTTCAATGACTTTAGAGGGGGTGCAGAGAAGTGTGATTGGGCGGTGCGATGTTGGGATTGTTGGGTCTTTGTTCGGTTTTGGAATGGTGATTATTTTACCATGCTTCCAGATGTCGGGTATAGTGTTGTGTGAATAGCTGTAGTTTGCAATGTTTGTGAGTGCGTGTATACCTTGTGGTCCAATGTGTTTTAGGTGGATGTTGCTTATGTTATCAGGGCCACAGGCAGATGAGTGCTTGAGATTATGCATTATGAGTTTTGTCTGACTGTCTATGAAGGGTGTATAGTCTGAGTCTGTGGGGAAGTCTTTCTTACGTCGAATGGTGCGTCGGTCGTCAGGGTGAGATGTAAGATGGCTCGTCTGTGCAAAATGACGTATGAGTGCGTTTGCTTGTTGTCTGTTTGAGGGTAGATTATCTGTTGTTGTGATTATTGCTGCGTGAGAGCGTGTAGTGTTAGTGTTGGATAGTGTGATGCTGTTGAGTGTTTTGTACAATTTGCTGGTGTTTGTTTTGTGATCAAGTGTATTGATAAAGTTTTGCCAATTTTGTGTTTTTTGTTCATGTATTTTATTGGCAATCACAGTGTTTAGTGTTTGTATTTGACCCAGATCCTACACCTTCCCCACTACCACCCCAACCTCAACCCCAAACGGCAACATACAACACATACAAAACACACAACATCAACATATTACAACACAACATTGACGGTATTAACACTAAAAAACATGAACTTGAACACTTTCTTAAACAACACAACATACACATTGCAATTTTACAAGAAACAAAATTAAGACACTCACACAAAACACCATCATTTCATAATTACACCACCATCAGACAAGACCGGACTGACGGCAATGGCGGTGGACTCATCACCCTGATCCACCATTCCATCTGTTTTATGGACACAAGTGCCACAACCAAAATTCTCCTCCCTACCACAGATAACACAACAGAAACCCAATCCATTCGTATCCGCACAGGCAACAATTCAACACTAACAATAGTTAACATGTACATTCCCCCCCAATCATCCCCCACAGTTCCAAACACCTTCAGACCTCAACTCAGCCAACTAACCTCAATCCCCAACCTGATCATGGGTGGTGATTTCAACGCCAAGTCGTCTGCCTGGTTTGTCGACAACCCTGACACAGACAGAGGGCTTGATATACAGACTCAATTCGACTCACTGACTATCATGAACAACATGCATAATCATACACATATCCCATACCAAGCCCTCTACACTCCCTCCTCTCCTGATATCACCTTTTGCTCCCCCTGCCTAACCCCAACAACATCATGGAGAGTGGTCGGAGCCCTTGGCTCTGACCACCTTCCAATCATCATCACCACCAAAACAAGATGCACCCCAGCTGGCCACAGACACACTTACACCAATTACAAGAGAGCTAACTGGGAAGCCTTTACTGAAGAGACAGAACAACATTTTGAAACACTTAACAGTACACCAATCACAAACATAAACAATGCTGTGCACGCTTTTAATACAATCATACAAAACGCAGACAAGAGATACATCCCTAGAGGCAACAGAAAATCACACAACCCCAACTTCACACCAGAAATCCAAGGCCTCATCAGACAACGTGACACACTTAAACACGATACCCCTACACCTATCCCTGTATGGACAAGTTGAATCCTTCAGTTGCAAAAAACAAACTAAACAGATTCATCCTGGAGGGGAGTTTTAAGTTTGTAGTGTAATTAAAACCCCTTTTATTCATTAGAGGTAAACCAAATGAAGAAACCAACCTTTCCATAGGAGGACTTAAACAAGGTCCAACTCTGTCCTCCACTAATTCCTTGTTAATGATAGAAAACTGGGCTCCAGTGTCTAATAAAAAGAGACATTGTGTAGTTGTCTTGCGTCTGCTGACTGGAAGGGAAACCAAAGGAACAATCGAATCTGATAACGAATGGAAATTATACATTTTCCCATCGGAAATAGGCAACTTATTAGCCATAGGACACATGGCTCCATGGTGCTCAGGTTTGTTACACACAAAACATTTATAAGGCAGAGCGGCCTTTAACCCGTGGCATTCCAAAGAGTCATGTCATTCAAACATCTGTTGCAGAGTCCTAATTGAGCTGCTCTAGCTTTTCTGTTTTCAAGGGAAATAAAGGAAGAGCACTTTGAACTTGCATGGTCAGAAGCAGGGCAAAATCTTCGTCTGTAAATAGACTTCTTAATTGAATCTAGATTGACCTTAAAGGAGTGACTAACTCCCTTGCTAGATTCAACAGGTTTTTTCAAGGAATTTTCCTTGAAGGCAAGGGAGCTGGTAGTATCACTTCGTTTGGGTTTGACACTGAGGTCATCAGATCCCATTTTAAGTCTAACTAAAACTGATTGATAAACTTTTTTAAGCTGATTAAAATAGGGGTGATTTGAATCAATCACCTGAGACAATTCAATCAAGAAAAATTTAGGCAATTTATTTAGAATTAATTTATTGATCAAAAGGAGGCCGTCGCTTCCAGCCTTAGTAAAGTCAACGCCAATTCCCTTAAGGTTCTTGTAGTTTGGAATCAACAGACCTAATGTAACTTTCTAGGTCCTTTAACTTGGAGATCTCAGGTGGATTAATAATAGAAATCAACACTTTGTCCAGGATTTCCTCCATATTAAAAAACAACTCATCAAGAAGAAGGAACGCAGTGTCATAGTTCGAATCATCCACTGGTAAATTCTCCACTAAGTGAAAAGCCTCCCCTCTGAGATATCCCTTTAAATTAATTTCTGACTATTGGTCAGATTGGGGATACCAGCAATGGCATTCAGAAAACCCTTTTTAAAATTGAAATAGGCAAAGGGATTGTGTAAATTGTTCTCAAAGTGTTGAAGAACAGTAGGAGGGAGAGGAAGTTTTATAGACTGAACTCCAGTGGACCTGCTAGATTCATCAACTTTAGAGTTAAGAACTCCCTTTAATTCTTGTCTCCATCCCTTAAAAGGAGACAATTCTAGAAGGACAGACAGGCGGTAAACCCTGGACTTTTCCATGTCCTCGTCCCTTCCTTCCTCAGGGAGTAACAAGTAAATATCTTCATCAGAATTTTGTATTTCTGTTAGGAAATTTTCAATCTGACATAATATGCTTTCATGGACTATTAGCGATAAAGATTGGAATTAAATTTTTTTAAGAGCTTTTATGTCCTTTGAGATAAGACCCTTTTTATGGGCTCTTTGTCTTAGGACTTTTTTTAAGTCCTCGGACTCAGAAAATGACTTTTCGTCGCTAGCCATTTTGAAACAACAACCCCAACTCAAAGTGTACGACTATCGTACCGAAAACTATTTTATAGTCCAACCGATAAGATTTATCTTAGAGAAATTTCATCAAGATAATAAGTAAATACAAAATTTTTTAAACTGTAAGGAGCATAAAGAGCAGACAAGGCAAGGGAAACCCCGATTTTAAGCAATAGAGACCACCAATTTCAAAGAATAATTTGATAAACTTCGGAAGAATATGGGTATAATAGTGCCCCCTTGTGCCAGTAACTTTCCCTCAAAGAGAAAATAAGGGCCTCAAACGAGGAAATTACCAAGAATCCGAACAAACTAGGTATGAAGAAACATCAGGAAACCGGACCTCGTAACCACCTATCGTAACTTTAAATAAAGTGCTAGATAGCGGCTTATGACATAAGGGGGGATATAATTCAAAGTCGAAATCGACTGCGAAAGAGAAGTTGAATTAGAATATTAAATATTAAATTCTCAAATTAGAGAAAATTGACTAAGTTTGAAAGAATTAAACAATTGTCTGAGAAAACTAAACCTATGGTAATTACGGTTTAGCAAATACAAGAATGTCTGAGAACTTACTTGGTAGCGTTCTCAGACTATTGGTCTGAAATAATGTAGAACTTGAAGGCTTCTTATGTGAAGACGTAAGAAGGTCCCTTGCCAACTGGTTTCAAGAGTGGTCAGACTGGTACCAGAGCTCTGGGTGTTCTGTTCAGGCCGACAATAGTGGCCATATTCAGCGGGACTCTTATGTGTTAAAAAAAAAAAAAGCTTGAAGCCACGGGTTAACTTTTACCTTAAGCAAATTCTCAAAGTTTTCCAATTTTTAAACCAAAATTACTTCATAGATTCAATAAATAAAAGGGAGAGGAATTTTAATTGTCATCCCTGCACCTTGTCCACCAGGGCAGTGGACAAGGTGCAGGGATGACCCGTCATCCAGGAGGTGCTAAGATGAGAGGGAGGGTGGAGGGGTGTGGAGTGAATTCAGGGATGGAATAGTTGGAAGTAATTTTTTGCCTTTTCCTTTTTGGCTATTTCCCTTGTAAGGGGGAAAAACCCTTGGTATATGTATGTATTTAAAGTTACGATAGGAGTGGTTCAAAGTCTCAGGAAAGGCTCCTGAATCGAAAGAAATTGATACTTTGAGGGAAAGTTCCTGAACCGAGGTAAGCACTAATGTTCCCCCCCCCCGAGGCCCAGTACTTTGATGTAGTGGGGGGGCTTGCGTGTAGTAAGGACGGGCTGAGCTGTGCCAGCCAGGTGCAACCATACTGGAGAGGTCAGCCCCGAGCTACCAGACAAAAACTGAGCCAAAAGATTTTTTTTTTTTCTAGGGTAGTGAATAGATAGGGGGTCCCTCACCCTTTTCCTTTGTGAACTCCCCTATCCCTATCCTTCATATTTGCTACCCTACTCTCCTTTTTCACCATCTTTCTCTAATACTTGTTAAGGAAGGTTCTGGTATCTTGGTGCCTCCCAAGCTACATGTCTGAACCCAGTCAAATGGGGATGTATACCGCGAGGTCACTACTCCCTGCGAGGGCCGAAAGCTCACCGACTGGGGAATGCATGTTTGCGAGGCAGGTACTAGGCTACCGACTTCCTTTCTCCCTAGCCAGTACACATGCAGAGTGACTACGCCACACCCATCCTAAATGGGACAAAACAAAAGAGGACAAACTTCCGGGTTGACAAAGTCTCTAACTCGCCTCCGAGACCCTGCATGTGTAAATAGTCGTTTCTGGAACTTCCCGACTCTGCAGAGACTTTTCTTTTATTGCTTGAGGCATCAGGCAACTGCAGTATCTTCTTCTATGTACTGATCCTTCTCAATATATGGTGTGGCTTATAAATATATACGATCATGGCAGCTGTTGATGCTACACATTCTAAACCCCCACCACTACCTGATCCTCCTCCTAAACCCCCTGATCCCTCTCCTAATATTGCCACCCCAGGAGTAGGAGCTCCTAAAAAAACCCAAGATAACCTGCCATGTACTGTACCAAATGGAGACGAAAAAATTCTTTATATTAATTCTCTCCCCTCAAACTTGAATTGTTCCAAATTTTTGGAGGTGTTTGGAAAGTTCGGAGAAATTAAAGTTATAAAGTATTGTGAAACTAGAAATTTTGAATCTTGGGGAATATGGATAGAATTTGCTTCTCATAAGGATGCCGTTAATGCTTTTAAGCATACATCTTCGGAGAGCTTAAGATGCAATTTAATTCAAAAAGTTCCCTACAATATTAATGTGGACTTATTTTATCTAGATAGAGTTAATGAGGAAACAACAGAAAGAAGTGCAGAGAGGATACCTCTACCTGCCAGGTGGCTAATTGTTTCAACAAATTCAGAATTTTGTAATATCTTCCATTTCAAAAAACATTTGAGATCAATGGTAGGAACAATTAACAACTCTGATATTACCAGGTTAGGAAAGAACAGATTTTTGGTTTCTACAAGGTCTTATAGACAAGGGCACATGATTTCTAAACTTAAAAACACAGATATAATAAAAGAGGTCAAACCACACTATAATTTTAGTTATGCCAAGGGAGTAGTTTTCAGTCAAGATTTATATGACCTGTCTGATGAGGAACTACTTGAAATATGTGATGATAAAATTTGGAAATTTTTCAAGGTACCAAAGTCAAAAATGATTAATTTTACATTTAAAAATGATCAAGTTCCAGAATATATATACACTGACAGAGAAAGATTTCATGTCAGAACTTTTAAGCATAGACCACTACAATGCTTCAAGTGTTTTGGCTATGGTCACTCATCAAAGGTATGCACAAAAGATCAGCTATGTGCAACCTGTTCATTACAAAAACATGAAGATGATTGTTCTAATCCTACATTATGTATAAATTGTAAGGGAAATCATAGTGCTAGATATAAAGAATGTGAGTCATTTAAAAAGGAAAAAGCAGCTATAGAGAAAGCTCAAGCAGAACATCTAAGCATTGGCCAGGCAAAAAGACTTCTGTTCAGTAGACCTCAATATAGTGATGTCCTAAAAAATGGAAATTCAATTAAGAATCAACCTATAAAATCCAATCCCAATCCAAAACTTCAGTCTTCCCCCTCTGAGCTTGAAGTGCATTCAACTTCTCAGACTTCATCTCGGAAAACTCCTTCCTCCCCTCTCCAGGGGACTCCAAAGGCCTCTCAGAAGGCCTCTCAGGCAGCTATACTGCCTGATCTGGGTAATTCCCAGAATGACACCTTGATCAAAACCTCTCTCCAGGGGACTTCTCAGGCCTTACTAGACCTCCCAGGCAGCTTTACCGCCTGATCTGGGTAATTCCCAGAATGACCCCTTGATCAAAACCCCTCTCCAGGGAACTTCTCAGGCCTCACTAAAGACCCCCCAGGCAGCTTTGCTGCCTGATCTGGGTAATTCCCAGAATAACCCCTTGACCAAAACCCCTCTCCAGGGAACTTCTTAGGCCTCACAAAAGACCTCTCAGACAGCTTTACCACCTGATCTGGATAACTCCCAGAATGACACCTTGATCAAAGGAACTCGTACAGCTCAGGTGCAAGATGTGGAGATGGAGCCTCAAAGACAAAAGAGACCCCGTACTCCCTCACCATCAACTAAATCTTCACATCATGGTAGGACACCAAAGAAAGGAAATAGCAGAACTCTCGAGAACCTGTCATATTTCTCTACAAAACGTAAACCGAATCTTCCCAAAACAAACCATTCCATACCTGGAAAACCAAATAAAAAACCATCCAATAACAAATAATGGCCCTATGTCAATGGAACATGCGAGGTTTCCATTCAAATAGAGAACAGATCCGGGTTCTTTTTAAAGAACATAATTTAGCCGCCATTTGTCTACAAGAAACTAAACTGGGCAATGTTGTACCCAACTGTGGACACAACTTTACATTCTACAAATCTCCACCTCCTGTAGGTGAACGTGCTCATGGTGGCACAAGTATTATTCTGACCAAGTCATTTCCACAAAAAGCTGTACAATTAAACACGATACTACAAGCTTGTGCAACACAAATCTTCATTAATAAATGGATCACTTTGTGCTCCCTATATCTAGAACCTGACTTAGAATCTCAATTAGTGGACAGAGATGGTAATCCAAGGCAATTAGAAGTTAACGATTTACAATCACTTTTAAACCAACTACCTCAACCTTTCATTTTAATGGGGGATTTTAATGCAAAGCATACATTATGGGGAGAAAATAGATGCGACCATCGTGGACTTTTAATTGAAGAACTACTAGACTATAATGATATAGTTTTAATGAAAGATGGTTCCCCCACAAGGTTTGATGTAGTCCAAAACTCCAATTCTGCAATTGATCTTACAATATGCTCATCATCTTTAAGACTAGATTATCAGTGGTCAGTGGATGATAATCCCTATGGAAATGACCACTTTCCCATACATCTTAAGTATGTCCAAAATATACCCTCCCCATGTTTGCCCAAATGGAAGACAAAGGAAACAAATTGGCAACACTATGAAAGATCCACCAAAGTCACTCGTAAAGCTAATGATTTCCCTAGTCCTTCAGCTGCATATGAATATCTAACTAGTATAATGACTGGAGGAGCTATGCTATCAATTCCCAAAACAACAGGGAAACCTCGACGTCCACTGATACCATGGTGGAATAGTAATTGTGCCTTGAGCAGAAAAATTACTAGAGCCTGTTACAAATGTTATCGAAGACATCCAATCCTGATAAACAGGTTGATATATAAGAGAAACCTTGCTAAACAAAAGCAAATTTGCAAAGAAGCAAGGAGAGAGACGTTCATAAGATACATATCAGAATTAAAGTATAATTCCCCACTTATTTTAGTTTGGGACAGAATACGCAAACTATCAGGGAAATTTTCCCCCTCCCCCCTGCCCATTCTAAAAATCAATTTAGTTGTTATATCAGATACAAGAGAAGTGGCAGAGGCATTTGCACAGCACTACTCAAATATCTCAAGTGCCAGTCACTACTCCCCTGAATTCCACAGTATAAGGAACACAACAGTAGTTACTCCGCGTGCTTGCACTAATGCTGAGGCATATAACACTCCATTTAACATAATTGAATTTGAACATGCCTTATCTTTATCTTCACCAATAGCACCTGGAGAAGATGATATCACATATGCAATGATTTCCCATCTACCCCAGGAGTCTAAAAAATTCTTTATTGATGTTTTTAATGAATTTTGGTGTTCAGGAACCTCTTATAAGTTGTGGAAAAACTCTGTTATAGTTCCACTTTTGAAACCTAGAAAAGACCCTAGTGATCCCAAAAGTTACAGGCCTATAGCTCTTACCAGCTGTATTTTTAAGATCTATGAATGAATGGTGAATATTCGTTTGGTGTGGCTCCTAGAATCAAAGAATTTATTATCAGAGAGGCAGTATGGCTTCTGCAAAAACAGAAGTACTTTGGATCCCCTATTATATCTCACACGTGAGATACAAAATGCTTTTGCAATCCGAAATCAGACCATTTCAGTGTTCTTCGATTTGGAAAAAGCTTTTGACACTACCTGGAGAGCCGGTATTTTAAAACAGCTAGCAGATTGGAATATCGTTGGCAATATGTTTAACTTTGCCAAAGATTTTTTATCAAATCGATATTTAAAAGTGCGAATAGGCTCTACCCTATCATCAGAATATCTACAGGAAGAAGGTACCACAAGGAAGTGTCCTTAGCCCAACCTTCTTTAGTGTTGCCATTAATGGATTACTTGAACAACTCCCTGTCGGAGTAATTGGCCAAGCATTCGCAGATGATATTGTTTTTATATGTAGTAAATCTACTGCAGTTGAAGCCTGTATCAAAATTCAGAATGCAATTAATGCTGCTACTAAATGGGCAAATAACAAAGGATTTATATTCTCTACCGAAAAAACTAAAGCTATATGCTTTTGTAGAACACAAAAAAGGGAAGTACATTATTTGTAGAAGACTCAATTATAATATATGAAGACAAAGTTAGATATTCAGGAATTGTTTTTGACAAAAAATTAACTTTTGCTGACCATATAAATGAGACAGCAATTAATGTCAAACAACAATGTAACATTCTTAAAGTTGTTAGTGGCATGAATTTTGGAGCTGACTGTACTACACTATTAAGATTATATCAAACCATATGCCTAAGTAAGATTGATTATGGCTCTCAGGTTTATGCCTCAGCATGTAAGACACTATTGAAAAAACTGGATGTAGTACACAACATGGCGCAACGTATTTGTACTGGGGCTTTTAAGACTTCTCCTGTTGAAAGTCTTTATGTGGACTCTGGTTTTCCCCCTCTTTCCATTTGAAGGGAAGAACAGGGTCTCAGATATATGTCAAGAGCACTAACTACACATTCTAATCCAAACTACAAGTATATAAAACAACCTATCAGCAGAGCACCCACTAAACCTACTTTGCCTAAGCCCCTTGAAGTGAGATTAAACAATATTACAAGAGAGGTAGGCCTTATTCCTCCTCTAGTTATGGAAATCACTTTTGCAAAATACCCTCCGTGGTGTAGGCCACCTATAAACATTTGCCAAATGGAAACCAAAAACATCAACTCAAGTGCTCAACTGAAAAGTAACTTCTTAGCCCATATTTCTGAACACAAAAACTCGATTGCTGTATACACTGATGGGTCAAAAACGGCTACTGGAACTGGATGTGCTATCATCCTTGGAGAAAAAATAATTAAAAAGAGCCTTCCCAATCAATTCTCAATTTTTAATGCAGAAATTTATGCTATCTATAGCTGTCTAAAATTTATTTTTAACACAAGCAGAAATGAGGATTCATATATCATTTATTGTGATTTCCAAAGTGCATTAACAGCGCTACAAGGATTGATACCCTCTAATCAACTTATCCAAGAGGTGCAGAATTGGCTGGTCCTCCTGCACTCTGGAAAACAAGTTGACATAAAGTTCTGCTGGGTTCCTTCACACGTGGGAATTCATGGAAATGAGCAAGCTGATACAGCTGCCAAACAGGCAGCTTCCACCCCGGGTACCCGCTCTATAAAGGTTCCCTGCGAAGACCTAAATTTTTTTATTAGATCATACTGTAGGGTCAGGTGGCAGGACCAATGGTCCAACACGAACAATAATTTTGAACTAAAATCAATCAGACCTTCTGTCAGCCCCTGGACCTATACAGGGATGGACAGAAGGTCCAGCATAGTTTTAACACACCTACGTATAGGGCACACATACCTAACCCATAAGTACCTCCTAACTAGCGGAGCAGAGAGACAGGTCCCCCAGTGCTCCAATTGTAATATTAACATCACAGTGAGGCATATACTTACTGAATGTCCTCTCTATTCTGATCAAAGAAGAAAATTCAGTTTAGCCAATAAACTGCTAACAAGTATTTTAGGAATAGATGCCCCTGTAGGAAAGGTTTGCAAATTTTTAAAAGAGACAAATTTATTTTATGATATTTAGTTATATAGTTTATGTTTGTTGTGAATGATTAGGATATACTTCTGTTTGTTGTAGATGAGTAGAGAAGTAAACCTTACTTGTTATGAATGTGAAAAATAGCATCTACATATTTTAAATATATAGAATAACTTTTATGATTTTATAACTAAAATAGATTGTATATTAGTATTTTAATGTATAGATAACTGGTTGACATATATGCGCTGAATGGCCTTTGGCTCTGGCGTGTGGTAAATAGCCACAAACTTCATAAATTCAATTCAATTCACTAATGTTCCCAATAATAATTACCACAAAGTGTTATTTTCTTCAATTCAGGAGCCTTCAAACCATGCCTATCATAACTTTAAATAAGATACAATTAAACTCCCCTCCTCTTTATTTTGTGTATTAAATCTATGTAACAATTTTGGTTTAATAAATCGGGAATTAACTTTGAGAAATTACTTAAAGTAAATATTAACCTGTGGCCTTCTTTTTTGGAAACCTGTAACCAAGGGATCACATCTTTGGTTCAGAAGGCCTTAAAGAATTTTAGAATTTCTAAAACATCTACATTTAGAGAATTTACGCTGGTTAAAACAAAGGTGACCAGTAAGTTCTTAAATGTAATTTCTGAAATGTTAAACTGTAATTTTCATAGGTTTAATCTTCTCTAAATGTAGTCAATTTAATCTTCTCTAATATGAGAATTTAATCTACAATGTTTGAATTTAACCTAATTTATTTGCAGTCAGTTTTGACTTTAACTTAATCCCCCTCCCCCCCTTTGTCGTAAGCTACAATCTATCGCTTTATTTAAAGTTATGACAGGAAAGAATCGTAGTGGAGAGTTGATGGTGGAAATGTGTCTAGAAAGAGAGTTGATGATAGCAAATACAGTGTTTCGGAAGAAAGTCAAGCATAAGTACACATGGGAGAGGGTGGTGGAGGGAAGGGTGGTAGATAGAGCGCTAATGGATTATGTAGTGGTAAATAGGATTATGATAGGAAGAGTTAAGGATGTACATGTGCTAAGGGGAGAGGGTGGGGGAATATCAGATCATTTTTTGGTGGAAGGTAAGTTGAGAGTGGAGGATAGATGGAGAAGGAGGAAAGGGAGAAAAGGTAGGGAGGTTCTTAGAGTGAACTCCTTGAATGAAAAGGAAAAGGAGAAGGAGTACGAAAAGAAGCTGAAGGAGGAGTGGGAGGGAGTAAAGGATAGAGCAGAGATGGGTGTGGAGGAGGAATGGGGATGGTTCAAGGAGGGAGTCTTAAAGTGTGCAAGGATGGTGTGTGGAACAAGAAGGACAGGGGGAAATAGAAGAAAGGGTAGTGAATGGTGGGATGAGGAAACAAAGAAGGTTGTAGAAGAGAAGAAGCGAGCATTCACAGATTGGTTACAAAAGAGGACAGGGGAGTCATATGAGACGTACAAAGAAAAGAAAAGAGAAGTAAAGCAAAAGGTAAAGGAGGCAAAGAGGAGAGCAGATGTGAAATGGGGTAGGAGTATGACAGAAAATTTTGAAAGTAATAAAAAGATGTTTTGGAAAGAAATTAAGAGAGGAAGAGGAGGCGAATCAAGTAGGGAAGAAAAGGTAAAAGGTACAGATGGAGAGTTGATAATGGAAGAGATGGCAGTGAGGGGAAGATGGGCAGAATATTTTAGGGAGTTGCTGAATGTGAAGGAGGATAGGGAAGGAAAGATAGCTGCAGTGGGAAATACGAAGAAAATGAGAGTGATGAGTGAGGAGAATGGAGGAGAAATAAGGAAGGATGAGGTGAAGGCAGTTGTAAAGATGATGAAAGCAGGTAAGGCACCTGGTCTGGATGGATGTCATGCAGAATGTCTGAAAAAGGGAGGTTCAGTGATGGTGGACTGGTTGGTGAGATTATTTAATGTTTGCTGGAGAGAGGGTAGAGTACCGGAGGACTGGAGTAGTGCCTGTATAGTTCCTCTTTACAAGGGAAAAGGGGACAAGTGTGAATGTAGTAATTTCAGAGGGATTAGCCTGTTGAGTGTAGTAGGGAAGGCTTATGGGAGAATCTTAATTGAGAGGATTAGGAGAGGAACAGAAGGAGTAATTGGTGAGGAACAGTGTGGATTTAGGACGGGTAGAGGTTGTGTAGATCAGATCTTTGTGGTAAGACAGATATGTGAGAAAGCTATAGGAAAGGGGAAGGATGTTTTTTGGGCTTTTATGGATCTGGAAAAGGCTTATGATAGGGTAGACAGAAAGGCACTGTGGGAGGTTATGCAGATTTATGGGATAGGAGGAAAGCTTTTGGGAGCTGTCAAGAGTTTTTATGTGAGTATTAGAGCATGTGTTAGGATTGGAAATGAAGAGAGTGAGTGGTTTGAAGTAAAGGTGGGACTTCGTCAAGGATGCGTTATGTCGCCCTGGCTGTTCAACTTATACATGGATGGGGTGGTGCGAGAGGTGAATGCTAGGGTAGTGAGTCAGGGATTGGAGATGGTTAAAGAAAATGGAGAAAAGTGGGAGGTGAGCCAGCTGTTGTTTGCGGACGACACTGCGCTTGTGGCAGGGTCAGAGGAGGGATTGAGGAAGCTGGTGGCAGAGTTTGGGAGAGTATGTGATAGAAGAAAGCTAAAGATAAATGTGGGTAAAAGTAAGGTGATGAGATGTACAAGGGGTGAAAGTGGCAGTAGACTGGAAGTGAACATTAAGGGAAAGCGACTGGAGGAAGTGGATAGTTTTAGATACTTGGGTGCAAGTGTAGCAGGAAAAGGTGGAGTGAAGGTGGAGGTAGAATGTAGATTGAGAGAAGCGAGTAAATGCCTTGGTGGTTTAAAGAGTGTAATGAGAAATAGACATTTGGGAATGGATGCGAAGAGGAGACTGTATGAAGGAGTGATTGTGCCAACAGCACTGTATGGGGCAGAAACGTGGAACATAAGAGAAGAAGAGAGAAGGAGTTTGAATGTGTTTGAGATGAAGTGTCTGAGAAGTATGGTGGGGGTTACTAGGCTAGATAGAGTGAGAAATGAGGAGGTGAGGAGGAGAATAGGGGTGAAAAAGGATTTGGGAGAGAGGGTTGATGAAAGAATATTAGGATGGTTTGGACACATGGAAAGAATGAGTGAAGAAAGACTAGTAAAAGAGGTATGGAAGGCAGATGTGGCGGGAGTGAACATGAGGGGACGTCCTAGGATGAGGTGGATGGATGGGGTGAAGGGGGCTTTGGGGAAGAGGGGAATGTCTGTTGAGGAAGGAAGGGAGAGGACGGAAGACAGAGGTGAGTGGAGAATGGTTGTATATGGATGATGTTGTGACTGCATGAGGAGAAATGGGCGGGGTGGGGGGTGGGGTAGTATGTGTGAGTAAATTTTGACGCAGCCCGAAGGGATTTCTCCCCGTCCTCTCCTTATATGCAAAGGGGGACGGAGAGGGGGGGTCGACGATTAAATGAAGCGGCCTTGCTGTGGATGTACTGTGTCCTGCGACACTGCTTCTGACCCAGGGCGGTGGGCAGGGTGCAGGGATGACCCGTCATCCAGGAGGTGCTCAGATGAGAGGAAGGGTGGGAGGGGTGTGGAGTGTATTTAGGGATGAAATGGGTGGGAGTGTTTTTATGCCTTTCCCTTTTTGGCTACCTCCCTTGGAAGGGGGAAAAAGCCTTGGTATATGTATGTATGTATGACAGGTGGTTATGAAGGCTGGCCTCCTGATATTCTCTCGTTACGAGTTTGTTCAGAACTTGGTCATTTCCTCGTTTGAGGACCTTATTTTCCCTTTGATGGAAAGTAACCGGCACTGAGGGGGCGCTTATTATTCCCATATTCTTTTACGAAGTTTATCGAATTGTTGTATTGAACTTGGTGGCCTCTATTTTTTCTAATCATGGTTTCCCTTGCTTTGTTTGTTCTTTTCCATTTAAATTATCTCTTGGTGAAATTACTCAAAGATCTGTCTTATTGGTTGGTCTATAAGACAGTTTTCAGTACGACAGTTGTATACTTTTGAATTGGGGACGAGTCTTTGTTTGGGTTGTTGTTTCAAATGGCTAGTGACAAAAAGCCATTTTCTGAGTCTGAGGACTTAAAAAAAGTCCAAAGACAAAGAGCCCATAAGAAATGTTTAATGACTAAGGACCTTAAGGCATTAAAAAATTCACAACTGACACTTTGTGTGTCTGTCCTTGATTCTATGTTATCCCAAATTGAAAATTTCCTCACGGAAATTCAAACATTTGATGATGACATTTACTTGTTACTCCCTGAATAAAGAAAGGATGAGGATATGGAAAATTCCAGGGATTACCGCCTGTCTATTCTCCTAGAATTGTCTCCTTTCAAGGAACGGAGACAATGATTAAGGGGAGTCCAAGGTTCTAAGGTTGGTGATTCTAGCAAATCCACTGGAGTTGATTCAGTAAAACTTCCCCTCCCTCCTATTGTTCTTCAACACTTGAGAGCAATTCTCACAATCCCTTTGCCTACTTCAATTTTAAAAAGGGTTTTCAGAATGCCATTGCTGGTATTCCCAATCTGACTACATACATAAATACATATATCAAGGCTTTTCCCTCTTACAAGGGAGGTAGCCAAAAAGGAAAAGGCATAAAATCATTCCCACCCATTCCATCCCTGAATACACTCCAACCCCTCCCCCCTCCCTCTCATCTTAGCACCTCCTGGATGACGGGTCATCCCTGCACCCTGTCCACTGCCCTGGGTCAGAAGCAGTGTCACAAGACACAGCACATCCACAGCAAGGCCGCTTCATTAAATTGGCGACCCCCCCTCTCCGTCCCCCCATTGCAAAAAGGAGAAGATGGGGAGAAATCCCTTCGAGCTGCGTCAAATTTTGCTCACACATACTACCTCACCCCCCATCCCCCCACCCATCACAACATCATCCATATACAACCATTCTCCATTCACCCCTGTCTTCCGTCCTCTCCCGTCCTTCCTCAACAGACATTCCCCTCTTCCCCAAAACCCCCTTCACCCCATCCATCCACCACATCCTAGGACATTCCCTCATGTTCACTCCCTCCACATCTGCCTTCCATTCCTCTTTTACTAGTCTTTCTTCACTCATTCTTTCCATGTGTCCAAACCATCCTAATACTCTTTCATCAACCCTATCTCCCAACTCCCTTTCCACCCCTGTTCTCCTCCTCACCTCCTCATTTCTCACTCTATCTAGCCTAGTAACACCTCATCTCAAACACATTCAAACTCCTTCTCTCTTCCTCTCTTACGTTCCATCTTTCTGCCCCATACAGTGCTGTTGGCACAATCACTCCTTCATACAGTCTCCTCTTAACATCCATTCCCAAATGTCTATTTCTCATTACACTCTTTAATCCACCAAGGCATTTACTCGCTTCTCTCAATCTACATTCTACCTCCACTTTCACTCCACCTTTTCCTGCCACATTTGCACCCAAGTATCTAAAACTATCCACTTCCTCCAGTCGCTCTCCCTTAATGCTCACTTCCAGTCTACTGCCACTTTCACCCCTTGTACATCTCATCACCTTACTTTTACCCACATTTATCTTTAGCTTTCTTCTATCACATACTCTCCCAAACTCTGTCACCAACTTCCTCAATCCATCCTCCGATCCTGCCACAAGCGCAGTGTCGTCCGCAAACAACAGCTGGCTCACCTCCCACTTTTCTCCATTTTCTTTAACCATCTCCAATCCCTGACCCACTACCCTTGCATTTACCTCTCACACTACCCCATCCATATACAAGTTGAACAGCCAGGGCGACATAACGCATCCCTGACGAAGTCCCACTTTTACCTCGAACCACTCACTCTCTCCATTTCTAATCCTGACACAAGCTCTACTACTCTCATAAAAATTCTTGACAGCTCCTAGAAACTTTCCCCTATCTTGTATATCCGGAAAACCTCCTATCTCGTATATCCGCTAAACCTCCCACAGTGCCTTTCTGTCTACCCTGTCGTAAGCCTTTTCCAGATCCATAAAAACCCAAAAAACATCCTTCCCCTTTCCTATAGCTTTCTCACATATCTGTCTTACCACAAAAGTCTGATCTACACAACCCCTACCCATCCTAAATCCACACTGTTCCTCACCAATTACTCCCTCTGTTCTTCTCCTAATCCTTTCAATCAAGATCCTCCCATAGGCCTTCCCAACTACACTTAACAAGCTAATCCCTCTGAAACTACTACATTCACACTTGTCCCCTTTTCCCTTGTAAAGTGGAACTATACAGGCACTCCTCCAGTCCTCCGGCACTCTACCCTCTCTCCAGCAAACATTAAATAACCTCACCAGCCAGTCCACCATCACTGTACCTACTTTTTTTAGACATTCTGCATGGCATCCATCCAGACCAGGTGCCTTACCTGCTTTCATCATCTTAACAACTGCCTTCACTTCATCCTTCCTTATTTCTCCTCCATTTTCCTCACTCATCACAGTCATTTTCTTAGCATTTCCCACTGCAGCTATCTTTCCCTCCCTATCCTCCTTCACATTCAGCAGCTCCCTAAAATATTCTGCCCATCTTCCCCTTACTGCCTTCTCTTCCATTATCATCTCTCCATCTGCACCATTTACCTTTTCTTCTCTACTTGATTTGCCTCCTCTTCCTCTCTTAATTTCTTTCCAAAACATCTTTTTATCACTTTCAAAATTTTCTGTCATACTCTTACCCCATTTCACATCTGCTCTCCTCTTTGCCTCCTTTGCTTTTTGCTTTACTTCTCTTTTCTTTTCTTTGTACCTCTCATATGACTCCCTCGTCCTATTTTGTAACCAATCTGTGAAAGCTCGCTTCTTCTCTTCTACAACCTTCTTCATTTCCTCATCCCACCATTCACTACCCTTCCTTCTATTTCCTCCTGTCCTTCTTGTTCCACACACCATCCTTGCACACTTTGTGACTCCCTCCTTGAACCATCCCCACTCCTCCTCCACACCTAGCTCTACTCTATCCTTCACTACTTCCCACTCCTCCTTCAGCTTCTTCTTGTACTCCTTCTCCTTTTCCTTTTCATTTAAAGAGTTCACTCTAAGCACCTCCCTACCTTTTGTCCCTTTCCTCTTTCTCCATCTATCCACCACTCTCAACTTACCTTCCACCAAAAATTATCTGATATTCCCCCACCCTCTCTCCTTAGCACATGTACATCCTTAACTCTTCCTATCATAATCCTATTTACCACTACAAAATCCATTAACGCTCTATCTACCACCCTTGCATCCACCACCCTCTCCCATGTGTACTTATGCTTGACTTTCTTCCGAAACACTGTATTTGCTATCATCAACTCTCTTTCTAGACACATTTCCACCATCAACTCTCCACTACGATTCTTTCCTGGAACTCCACATTTCCCAACCACTCCATCAATCGGACCATTTCCTACCCTAGCATTAAGGTCTCCCAATACTATTACATTGACATTTCTCCCTAAATCCTCTATGCACTCATTTAAATCTATCCAAAAGGCCTCCCTTTCTTCTACACTCTTCTCACTGCCAGGCCCATATGCACTTACAAAGACCCACATCTCCTTTCCCAGTTTCACCTTCATCCACATTATCCTTGAGGAAACCTCCTTCCACTCCACTACATGTTTACCTATCTCTTCACTTACTAGAATAGCCACCCCTTCCCTCCCTCGCCCTCTCTTCACGCCTGATAACCTCTCACTTACACTCACCCTTCCCTTTCAACTTAGTTTCAATCAAAGCCAACACATCCATCTTTCTTCTTACAAACATACTACCTATCTCTTCCCTTTTACTCTCATCTGTACCACATCCACGCACATTAAAAGACCCAAACCTCAGGGTGCTGGTCGGAAAAACTCCCACACCCTCTTATGCCTTTGCTTTTTCTTTTAGGAATGTCCCCGTCCCTTTCATCTCACCTCTTATGATCCAAGTGGAATAACTTGGTGGCAGTATTCTTTTCCCCCACCTTACTTTTACCCATATTTATCTTCACCTTTCTTCTATCACACACTCTCCCAAACTCTGTCACCAACTTCCTCAATCCCTCCTCTGATCCTGCTACAAGCGCAGTGTTGTCCGCAAACAACAGCTGGCTCACCTCCCACTTTTCTCCATTTCTTTAACCATCTCCAATCCCTGACCCACCACCCTTGCATTTATCTCTCACACTACCCCATCCATGTACAAGTTGAACAGCCAGGGCGACATAATGCATCCCTGACGAAGTCCCACTTTTACCTCGAACCACTCACTCTCTCCATTTCTAATCCTGACACAAGCTCTACTACTCTCATAAAAACTCTTGACAGCTTCTAGAAGCTTTCCTTCTATCTCGTATATCCGCAAAACCTCCCACAGTGCCTTTCTGTCCACCCAGTCGTAAGCCTTTTCCAGATCCATAAAAACCCAAAAAACATCCTTCCCCTTTCATATAACTTTCTCACATATCTGTCTCACCACAAAAGTCTGATCTACACAACCCCTACCCATCCTAAATCCTCACTGTTCCTCACCAATTACTCCCTCTGTTCCTCTCCTAATCCTCTCAATCAAGATCCTCCCATAAGCCATCCCAACTACACTTAACAAGCTAAACCCTCTGAAACTACTACATTCACACTTGTCCCCTTTTCCCTTGTAAAGTGGAACTATACAGGCACTCCTCCAGTCCCTCGGCACTCTACCCTCTCTAAACATTAAATAACCTCACCAGCCAGTCCACCATCACTGTACCTACTTTTTTTTAGACATTCTGCATGGCATCCATCCAGACCAGGTGCCTTACCTGCTTTCATCATCTTAACAACTGCCTTCACTTCATCCTTCCTTATTTCTCCTCCATTTTCCTCACTCGTCACAGTCATTTTCTTAGCATTTCCCACTGCAGCTATCTTTCCCTCCCTATCCTCCTTCACATTCAGCAACTCCCTAAAATATTCTGCCCATCTTCCCCTTACTGCCTTCTCTTCCATTATCATCTCTCCATCTGCACCATTTACCTTTTCTTCTCTACTTGATTTGCCCACTCTTCCTCTCTTAATTTCTTTCCAGAACATCTTTTTATTACTTTCAAAATTTTCTGTCATACTCTTACCCCATTTCACATCTGCTCTCCTCTTTGCCTCCTTTACTTTTTGCTTTACTTCTCTTTTCTTTTCTTTGTACCTCTCATATGACTCCCTCGTCCTATTTTGTAACCAATCTGTGAAAGCTCGCTTCTTCTCTTCTACAACCTTCTTTGTTTCCTCATCCCACTATTCACTACCCTTCCTTCTATTTCTTCCTGTCCTTCTTGTTCCACACACCATCTTTGCACACTTTGTGACTTCCTCCTTGAACCATCCCCATTCCTCCTCCACTCCTAGCTCTACTCTATCCCTCACTCCCTCCCACTCTTCCCTCAGCTTCTTCTTGTACTCCTTCTCCTTTTCCTTTTCATTTAAAGAGTTCACTCTAAGCACCTCCCTACCTTTTGTCCTTTTGTCAGAAATTAATTTATTTAAAAGGGTATCTCAGAGGGGAGGCTTTTCACTTAGTGGAGAATTTACCAGTGGATGATTCTAATTATGACACTGTGTTCCTTCTTCTTGATGATTTGATTTTTAATAAGGAGGAGATCTTAGACATGGTGTTAAATTCTATTACTAATGCACCTGAGGTCTCCAAGTTGAAGGACCTAGAAAGTTACATTAGGTCTGTAGATTCTAAACTACAAGACCTTAAGGGGATTGGAGTTGACTTTACTAAGGCTGGAAGCGAGGGCCTCTTTTTGATTAGCAAGTTAATTTTAAATAAATTACCTAAATTTTTTCTTGATTCAATTGTCTCGGGTGATTAATTCAAATTACCTCAATTTTGATCAACTTAAAGAAGTTTATCAATCTGTTTTAGTTAGACTTAAAATGGGATCTGACGACCTTAACGTCAAACCCAGACGAAGTGATGCTACCAGCTCCTTTGCCTTAAGGAAAATTCTTTGAAAAAACCTGTTGATTCTAGCAAAGGAGTTAGTCACTCATTTAAGGTCAAACCAGATTCCGTTAAGAAGTCTATCGTCAGATGTAGATTTTGCCCCACTTCTGACCATGCAAGTTCAAAGTGTTTTTCCTATATTTCCCTTGAACACAGAAAAGCTAGAGCAACTCAATTAGGACTGTGTGACCCATGTTTGAATCATGGACATGACTCTTTGGAATGCCCCGGGTTAAATGCTGCTCTTCCTTATAAATGTTTTGTGTGTAACAAATCCGAGCACCATGGAGCCATGTGTCCTATGGCTAACAAGTTACCTCTTTCCGAAGGGAAAATGTTTAATTTCCATGGTTTATCAGATTCAATTGTTCTTTTGGTTTCCCTTCCTGTTAGCAGAGGCAAGAGAACTGCCTAATGTCTCTTCCTATTAGATACTGGAGCTCAGTTTTCCATTATTAACAAGGAATTCTTGGAGGACAGAGTAGGACCTTGTTTAAGTCCTCCTATGGACAAGTTGGTTTCTTCATTTGGTTTACCTCTAATGAATAAAAGGGGTTTTAATTATGCTGCAAATCTCAAACTCCCCTTTGGGTTAAAACTGTTTAGTTTGTTTTTTGCAGTAGAGGGGCTCAACTTGTCCATACAAATTCCTTCATTATCCTCTGTACTTCAAATTATGAACAATCATGAATTTTATGTTTCCCCTAGTTTTCCCAAGGTGAAGGGAGATCAGCTGAAGGTTTTAGGCATCATTGGAAATGACATTCTGCAAAACTTTCAGCAGTTTTCTATTGAGAGAGCCCCCTTATATGGTAGCCCATCTTGCAAGGTTATTAAACTTGGTGATGGTTTCTTTCCATATGGGACCGGGGTTCAATATATCCCTCCTAGTGAGAAACCTTTCTATATAAGGAGAATGATAAAGGGGGTTTCTGAAATGCCCTCTAATGAAGTACAAAATTCTGATAGCTTCAAATTTAAGGAGGAACCTTTGGGGATAAATCCTGAATCTGACCTTGGAGTCGATTTGTTAAATTGTATTGAGGAATACAATGGGGATTCTCTTATTTTCCACAATTCTTCTTTAAAGGCCAATGGAATTTCTCTAAAGAAACCTGAGAAGGAAGTTTCCCATACTCTGTCTAAAAGGACTGTTAAATACTTTCCTCCCAAAAGGTTAGGCAAAGAAAAGTTACTTGTCAATTTCTGGTTAGAACCAGTAAGTTTACAATTTGATCCTTTGCAGGAAGTCTTTGTTAACTCTAATGTAGAGTATGGTCTTGATAATTCTTATTCTTTAGAAAACATTGGCATTAAAGAAGAACAAACCCCTGACATTGATGCTTTGGAAGTTGATAAATTTAAACAGTCCATTTCCTTCGAGGATGGGCACTATTATGTAAAGATCCTGTGGAAAAAGGATTTGGTGCACCTTGTTCCCTCAAATCTAAAGATAGCCTCGGCAGTGGCACAAAAGGTCTATGACAAGCTTGAGCAAAGGGGCCTTAGGGAAGAGTATGAAGCTGTGTTTGACCAGCAAGAGACCTTGGGTATTATTGAATCAGTTATTAAAAGAGTCCCTAGCCAACTTTTTATACCCGATAGACATGTGCTCAAGAATAATGATCTTGCCACCTCTAAAATAAGACCTGTTTTCAACTGCTCTCTCAAAATAGGAAAAGCCCCTTCCTTAAATGAAGCTGCATTCCCAGGAGTTGATTTGATGAACAACCTCCTCTCTCTCTTATTGTACTTCAGAACCAACAATTTTGTCATTTTAGCAGATATTATGAAAGCCTTCTTGCAGATCAGTTTGAAGGATGAGGGTGATCGTAATAGGTTCTGTTTCTTTAGGAGGATTAACGACCAATATATTCCTTACAGATATAATACTATCATTTTTGGTTTCATCTGCTCTCCCTTCATTCTGAACTTCATTATACAACATCATCTTTCCATGCAGCCCGACACTCTAACCAGGGCTGTGGAGTCGGAGTCGGAGGGAGTCGGAGGTTTTAGCTGGAGTCGGAGTCGGAGTCGGATTTCTAAGAGTACTAGGAGTCGGAGTCGGATTTTTTTTATCCGACTCCGACTCCTTAAGTCCAATAATATATATATATTTTTTTAACATGGTTTCCCTGTTTGGTTTTACCAGTTGCACAATTTAACATTTTTTGTATGGTTTTGCTTTTATTTTTGGAGGCAATAGTGAGTGTGTGCAGTGTATATGTACACTAAGTGGTCTCTCCAGATGGAAACAAAAAACAATCTATCAATAATAAAAAAAAAAAATACACAATACTGACAAGCTATCGTTGTCAGTCTGGGTAAAAGTGTTTGTGGTCATGTATTTGTAGTTGTTTCCTGTAAGGAGAGTGAAAATATATATATATATATATATATATATATATAATATTTTGTACTATACTGCAATGCTTTTACTTCAACATAAATAAACATCAATTCGTGCTGCCACCATGTGACGGCATTGTGTGCTACTAGTACTAACTAATGTAAAAAAACAGCTGCAGATTCTGCCTGAAGCAGTGTCTCCCAGTGAATTTACTTTTCCTTCATTTTCGGTAGTTTTATCGCATTTTCCTTTAATAGAAATATGCTAGATTATGATAAAGCTACTTCAGAATATGAAAATCATACATTTATCAAAGAAATTTAGTGGTTTGAAATATACGAAAAAGAAACAGGCTACTGATCATGGTTACTAGTGAATACAATAGGCCTACAAGTGAAGCAATGAAAAATAGAAATCAGAGTAAAGAAAATCACGAACCATTTTAATCTAATTCAAAACTGATTATGCTATAAAGACAATTGCAAATTAGGCCTAAGTGTACCAGATATTTATGCTTTAACTCATAACCATAATTCTATCTATCTATATACAAAAGGCTTTTTCCCCCTTATCAGGAAGGTAGCCAAGTCAAAAGGTATAAACCCACTCCCACACATCATATATCCACTACGTATGCACTATGCACGTACGTCTTCATGTATGTAAAAGTCAACGGAAGTGCCCTGAGATAAACTTTGACCAGTCTCAGAGGCCAGATAGGAATGACATTAGAGCATATGTCACAGCATTTGATGATGACTGAAAAGGGGAGGAACAACAGCAGATATGAACAGTGTGCACAGGGGAAGGTTGTCTCTCTCTTTCCTGAACTGATTCCTGGTTTTTATGATAACATGGTGAAATTAATTCTGCAGTAACTACTAAGTAGGGCATCCTCCATTAACCTTTCCTCATCATGATTTGTCACATTTTTTTCCTAATATTGTGATAGAAGGTTTATGAGATTGGACAAATGAAATAACAGATGATTTTTTTTTTTGGGGGGGGAGGGGAGGGGCACAAAGGAAAAAGAAAATATCTAGCTTGAAGTGGCAACTCTGCCATGACAGATCTGAAAGTGCTAATAAGCTGGTAGATGATCATGAGCATAAATAATACCATTATATATTTAATATATATATGTTTATACGAATATACGTGCTTGTGTGCATATACATATATAAAGCTGGTTGAGTGTATGTGTGAGCATATTTATCATACAAGTGAATGTTTCACGTAAAAAATAATATACATGAAAAATATAAAATGCTTGCTGAATAGGTGTGGGAGGCTGGTATATGGATCTGCAGAATAGATTTCCACATAGGGGTCAAGGAGTTAAGGAGTCGGGAGTCGGAGTCGGAGGAATCAAAGGAGTCGGAGTTGGAGGAATCAAAGGAGTCGGAGTCGGACCTTATACCATCCGACTCCGCAGCCCTGACTCTAACTGCCTCCTTAATTAAGGATAAATTGTATGTAGACAATCTGGTCTACACTACCAATGAATTTTGTTCCCTCCCTGCTATGGTCGAGAGGATTAATGAGATCATGCTTAATGGAGATTTACCTCTCAGGGAGTGGACATGCAACCAGACTTCTGTTCTTTCTGTTCTTGAACAAGAATTCATTTGCAATAAGGAAGAGGTAAAGGTGTTGGGATATATTTATAATAAAAATTATGATACCTTAAGAATCAAGGAAACAAACACACCATGCTCAGATAAGAGGGAGGGTGGAGGGGTGTGGAGTGTATTCAGGGATGGAATGGGTGGGAATGATTTTATGCCTTTTTCTTTTTGGCTACCTCCCTTGTAAGGGGGAAAAAGCCTTGGTATATGTATGTATGTAAGAATCAAGGATGTTTCCCTTAACAAAGATGCCTCGACCAAAAGACAAGTTTTGTCTTCTTTGGCTTCTATATTTAATCCATTATGTCTTTTTTCTCCTGTGTTATTACAAGGAAAAATTCTTATTAGAGAGATGTGCCAGAAAATGGTAGATTGGGATTTGAAATTGGATAGCGAGTTGCTTACAAGATGGAAGAAGTTATGCAAAAAATTTAGGGAGGTTAATGACTTATTCTTTAAAAGGAAAACTTTGTGTTCTGAATCTCCCCTTAAGTTATTTGTTTTTGCTGATGCTTCTAAGGAAGCCTATGGATGTGCCATCTATGTAGGGCAAGAAAGAAGAGAGTTAAGGGAGTCTAATGGATCTCTTCTACTTGCCAAGGTCAAGGTGGCTCCTATTAAACAAAGAACATTACCTTCTTTGAAGCTTATGGCAGCTTTACTATCTTTAAAATGCCTCAAAACTATTTTTGAAGAAGGACTGGTGTCTCCCCCACTGGTTGATTCTGTTGTACTCCTTGTTGATAGTCAAGTTGCTCTTTCTTGGATCCTGACCAACAAAGCTCCTAAGAAGAATATATTTGTTAATAATAGATTGAAGGAAATTTCCAATCTTTAGGAAAATTTCAAAGCTAAGTATACTCCTATTTCCTTTACCTATGTTCCTTCTGGACATAATATGGCTGATTTTATAACCAAACCTTGCGGTGCTAGGGTGTTCAAGGATAAGTTTGATTGGTGGGTTTATGGACCAGAATGGTTAATGTTGCCACCTCATACATGGCCAAAGGGTCACTTGGGATGTATTCCCTCCAGCATCAAGGGAGACATTGTCAATGCGGCTGTTGTGCAAGTTGACACTCCTCCTCTAATTGATGTCTTAAAGCTTTCCTCTTACAGCAAACTTTTACATCACACTTCTTTGATCTTTAAGGCTGTCTTTTTGTTTAAGCAGTCTAATGCTGACTCAGTTAAGGTCGCTTCTAATTATTTGATGGGTATAATGCAAAGGGATTCCTTCCCTACTGAAATGGCTTATTTACAGAACTCCAATACTAATGACATACCTCCTTTAGTAAGTCAAATGAACTTGTTCAGTGGCAATTCTAGGACTATGAAAGTGGGAGGGCCAACTGAAAAACTGGGGGGGGCCAACTGAAAAACTGGGGTGGCCATGGTTTTTACAAAAAGCCCTTAGTAAGGCCAAAATTAGTTTTTACAAATCAGATTCTCATTCTGCCATGAATCATAAGTAGGATAATAGTTGTATAAAATTACCTTATAATAAATCAATTAATGACTTGTCTCATTTGTTACCAAAAGAAAAAGTAAATTTTATCTTCAATTATCCTAACAACTTGTTCAGTAAAGTTGTCAATATACATCATAGATCCAAGAGTAATACAACTCCAGGAGTTTATAAGTTACCTTGTTTAGAATGCAAGGATGTATATTGGGGACAAACGGGTAGAGACCTTACCACCAGGGTCAAAGAACACAAGAACTCTGTAAAATATGGGCAAGAAAATTCCTTTGTATTTCAGCATGTCACCAACAAAAACCATCAGATAAATTGGGATGCTGCTGAAATAATTTACAAATCTAAATGCAGTTTCAGAAGAAAAATGGTAGAATCCTCTTTGATGAATAATTTTCCAAATTATGATATTTCTTATGGTCAGTGGTCACCAGATTGTATATCTTCATTTGCAATAAATAAAATGTTACCTTCTACATTAGCAGTGGACAAAATCCACCAAGGTCCATGCAACGCCGGACATGTGACCTGAGCCATGTCCCTTCCTGCTTACCTCACTACTTCTGTATAAATACACATTGTTCTCTACTCTGTAATTCACATCTGCTGAAGAGGATCACAGTTAGTGATCGAAATATACAGATCTTATACTTTCGCTTATTCTTCTCCGAAAGTGAGCTGCTCAGATGGGGTGGGGGGGGTGGAGTGTATTCAGGGGTGGAATGGGTGGAAATGATTTTATGCCTTTTCCTTTTTGGCTACCTCCCTTGTAAGGGGGAAAAAGCCTTGGTATATGTATGTATGTATGTTCTCCGAAAGTGGGTTATCAGTATTATATATATATACAGGTACTCCTCGTTTAACGACGACAATTGGGACCAGCGAGCCGTCGTTAAGCGAAAGTGTATACATATACGTACATGTACTGTATGTACAATGTCCAGCAATACATGTATCTTTATTTTCGTGTATTTTCCCTCTTTTATACAGTACATTAAAGCTTTATTTACTGTTTATTTACGGTGGTTAGATTCCTGAAATTACCGTATATGACCAAATCCGCATATGCTGACATTCCATATTGAATACCGGGGTATTTTTTTAGTTTCGACCATGGACGCAATATAGCAATAGAAATTTAATTATTAATTTTGTAAATTAAAATGTATCAACGTAATATGCAATTTTGTGGGCGGAAATGAAAGTAAAAAATACCATGCTACAAGAAAATATGCTAATGAACGAAGTCGGTAGCATAGGATCGGGACGCCATCTTGTCGTCTGCCAACGTCTCTGACGAGGACGAGCCGGATGACATTTAATTTGCAGGTAATGATTTATCAAACACTGGTTAGGTTAGTTTAGTTTAGGTTAGAAGGATTTATCATCCTTTCATTTCTTCAACATCGGCATCTATCATAACAAACATGGTGTACCATTCGTCCGACATGACTTCGTTGCTTACAAAATTTGTTTTAGCACCTATTTTTTCCGCTCACAAAATTGCATATTACGTTGATACATTATAATTTACAAAATTAATAATTAATTTTCTATTGCGCCCTTGGTCGAAACTAAAAATTTACCACTACTGGTATATACTGTACCCCAGGTAGTTTTTTCAGCTTGCAGGATGGTAATGTAGACCTAAGCTTCAGAACACTTTACCTCACAGATAATATCCACCGTTTAAGTTCATTTATAACATCATACAAATTTGCCTCAGCCAACTTAATTATCGTACACGACGTCGTAACTTCGGGAGATTTACGTTAAACGAATGTCATAAAGCCCGTCGTTACTCCGAGTTGTCGTTAACCAAGTAGGTCGTTAAACGAGGAGTACCTGTATATATATATATATATATGTATGTGTATATATATATGTGTATATATAATTCAAAAATAGGATATGCAAAAAAAATAGGGGGGCCAATCTGGGGGCCAGCTGAAAAACTGGGGGGGGGGGCACTGAATTGCCACTGAACTTGTTCATGGACAAGAATGGTTTCATAAGGTCCAAGGGCAGAATTGACAAGAACATTGACCTCAAATATGAGGTAGTGAATCCCCTTTTTTTGTCCAAATCCCATCATTTGACTAAACTCTTGATATTATTTGCTCATTGCCAAGTAATGCACATGGGACTGCAAGCTACTCTTAATTTCCTTCGCATGCATGGATTGTGTATCTTTAAAGCCAGACAAGCTGTTTTAAACATTTTGAAGGGTTGTATAGTTTGTAAGAAATATAATTCCTGTGCTGTTAACTATCTTTCTCCTTCCTCTTTACCTGCCTCTACAGTAAATTTAAGTGTGCCTTTTGCCTATACTGGTGTGGATTACATGGGGCATTTATGGGTTAGAGACAGAAATGGAGATGAAGTCAAGGCTTACATTTTGATATTTACTTGTTTTAATACTAGAGCTGTCCATTTGGAAGTTGTGGATTCTATGCCCACTGCTGAGTTCATTTTGGCTTTCATTAGATTTACTAACAGATGGAATTCCTTCAGTAGTTTATTCTGATAATGCCAAATCCTTTATATAAGTGGGAAGTATTATTGGACAACTTCTATCATCTTCTGAATTTGAAGAGAAGTTTAAAACTTCCCCTGTTCAGCATAGAACCATCCCTGTTTATGCTGCCTGTTATGGTGCCACATGGGAAAGGTTGATTCAGACAGTGAAACAATGTCTCTATAAGGTATTGGGTAGGTCTGTTCCTTCCCTGACAGAGATTACCACTTTTTTGTCCGATGTTAAAAAAAAATTGAACAATAGACCTCTCACTTATCGTTCCTGTGAGAACGAAGTAGATGTTATTACCCCTAATCATTTCCTTATGGGAAGGACCATTCCTTCCTTGATGTTCGGCGACGTAGAAACAAATCCCTGAATGGGAATCGGGAGAAGACTATCCTTCTCTTCTTAACTTAGTCATGGATTGTAGGGATTATTTTTATGAAGAGTTTAAGAAACGATGACTGACAGAGTACTTGGTCAGCTTAAGGGAAATGGATAGAGCTGTGCACCACAGTTCTAGAAGCTGGGAAAAGGGTGACATTGCTTTTTTAAAACTGCCTTTCAAAACCAGACCCTTCTGGCCCTTAGTTCATGTAGTTGAAACTTTTCCTGACCAAGACCATGTGATACATACAGTCTCTGTCATTAAGCCCGATGGAAACTATCAAAGTTAACATTAGACTTTTAATCCCTCTAGAGCTCCATGCTGAGTTACATTCCTGTCATGAGGATGAATATCCTGGGGATCCTATTTTGCAGGCTAGCGAGTTGGAGCCCTTTGAAGAGGACTCAAACTTGGAGGAGGTTATTTCTTCGGAAAATGACTGTGTTGCTCCAGAACCTACCTCTTTGAGACCTTCTCGTAAGACTGCGCTATCCTCTAGGGACCAAGTAAGGTCTCTAGCTCTTAAAAGGTTATTGTAAATTTTCCTCGAAAGTGTTGTATTCATTAAGTACTTTCTTTTTGTTGTTGGAGAGGTTGTGGTAATTGTTATTAGGAATTTTAGTGTTTACCTTAGTACGGGAAACTTTCCCTCAAAGTGTTATTTTCTTTGGTTCAGTAGCCTTTCCTGAAACTTTGAACCACGCCTATCGTAACTTTAAATAAGATACAATTAAACTCCCCTCCTCTTTATTTTGTTTATCAAATCAATGTAACAATTTTGGTTTAATAAATCGGAAATTAACTTTGAGAAATTCCTTAAAGTAAATATTAACCCATGGCCTTCTGAGCTCTTTTCGAACTCGTAAGAGTCCCTTGGAACACTGTGTGCACTAACGTCAGAACAGTGATCAGATTACCCTGAGCTCAGGACGAAGAAGGACTTCTTTTTTGGAAACCTCTAACCAATGAATCATGTCTTCAGTTCAGAAGGTCTTCAAGAATTTTAGAATTTCTAAAGCATCTACATTTAGAGAATCTATGCTGGTTGAAACAAAGGTGACCGGTAAGTTCTCAAATGTAATTTCTGAAATGTTAAACCGTAGTTTTCTTAAAGGAAACAAAGAATATATAGAAGATGTAGAAATGGCTGAAGTAATGACCAGACACTTTAAGTCTGTATTTACAATTGAAAGCTCACAAATGTGGGATGAAGGGCAGCGAGAAGGATCCCTCAAAATGAAAGAAAAAACGGTGACACAGAAATAAGGGACCAAATAAAGAACCCTGACATCAGAAAGTCATATGGGCCTGATGGAATAATGAACTGGATATTGAGAGAGTGTATCGATGAATTTACAGATAAAATTAACAAGATAATTGACTTCTCACTCAAAAAAGGAAGGGTGCCACAAGATTGGAAAATTGCAAACATTGTACCAATATACAAAGGAGGAGATAAAGAAAATCCAACAAACTATAGACCAGTGTCCCTTACAAGCACAATTGCAAAAATATGTGAGAGTTATTAAAAATAAATGGATTAAACACTTAGAAGAGAACAACATACTAAGCCCCAAACAATTTGGATTTAGAAGTGGAAGATCATGTACTACAAACTTAATATGCTTTTACTCAAGATTAATAGAAATAATACAAGGAGATGATTTGGCAGACTGTGCCTTCTTGAACTTACAAAAGGCTTTTGACAAAGTACCACACATAAAGCTACTAAAAAATTGAAACAATAGGTGGAATACAAAGAAAATTATTGGAATGGATGAAAGATTTCTTGAACGGAAGAAATATGAGGGTGGTACTTAGAGATAAGAACTCAAATTGGGTAGATATGATAAGTGGAGTCCCTCAAGGCTCTGTATTGGCTCCAATAATGTTTGTTGTTTATATAAACAACATGGATGAAGGCGTGGAATGTTATATGAACTTTTTTGCAGATGATGCAAAACTATTGAAGAGAGTAAGTACAGAAGAAGATTGCAAATCTTTTCAAGAAGACCTGGACAAAGTCTGGAAATGGAGTAAAAAGAATGAAGTGAATTTCAACATTAAGAAATGCAGTATGGAATTTGGAAAAAGCAAAAATAGAATATCGGGTCAATATAAAATTGGCACAAAAGAAGTTATAAAAGTAAACTTAGAAAGGGACATAGGAGTAATTATCTCAAATGACATGACACCAGACAAACGTGTTAACAAAATAGTCGGAGAAACTTGTACATACATATACCAAAGGCTTTTCCCCACGTACATGGGAGGTAGCCAAAAGAAAAAGGCATAGAAACCACTCCCACCCATTCCATCCCCTACATACTCCACTCCCCTCCACCCTCTTCCCTCCCTCTTATCTTGGCACTTCCTGGATGATGGATCATCCCTGCCTCTTGTCCACTGCCCTGAGTCAGAAGCAGTGTTGCAACTTATAACTTAATAAAATCAATGAAAGTGGCCTTTGACTACATGGATGAGGAAATGATAAAGAAGATACCAGTTACAGTGGTAAGACCCTAACTGGAATATGCAGCATCTCTATGGACACCTAAAAAAAAAAAATAAATAAAAAAAATAAACTAGAAAGAATTCAAAGAGCAGTGACAAATATGGTACCAACACTTTGTCACTGAACAGAAATTGGACAAATTAACTTGTAAACCCTGGAACAAAAAAGAGAAGGAAGTGATTTGTTAACCATCTACACAATTATGAAAGTGATGGAAATTCTTGATAGGGATGACCTATTAAAATGGGACAGAAGAAATACAAGAGGACACGAGAAGGAACTTAAAGACAGTTACAGAAGAGATCTAAAAAGAAAAAACAGCTTTTCACACAGAGTAATACATGGAACAAACAGACAGTTACAGAAGAGATCTAAAAAGAAAAAACAGCTTTCCACACAGTAATAGATACATGGAACAAACTGAAAGAGGAAACAGTGAGTACTAAAATTATACATGAGTTTAAGAAAGAACTGGATGCAGAAAGATACAACTGTGGGTCACTACAAGCATAGCTCTCCTCCTGCAAAATACAACTAGGTAAATACATATACCAAAGGCTTTTTCCCCCTTACAAGTGAGGTAGCCAAAAAAATTAAAGGCATAAAATCCACTCCTATCCATTCCATCCCCACACACTTCACACCCCCATTCACCCCCCCCTCCCTCCCTCCCTTTTATCTCGGCTCCTCCTGGATGATGGGTCATCCCTGCATCTTGCCCATTGGCCTTGGTCAGAAGCAGTGTCACAAGGCACAGCACATCCACAGCAAGGCTGCTTAATTTAATCAGTGACCTTCCCTCTCTGTCCACTCATGCAGAAAAAGAGAAGACAGGAAGAAATCCCTTCGGGCTGCATCAAATTATTTTTCACACATACTCCTTCACCCCCCCATTGCCCACCCACTCCCTTTCATGCATCACAGCATCATCCATACACAACCATTCTCCATTCACCCCTATCTTCTGTCTTCTGTCCTTCCTCAACAGACATTCCCCTCTTTCCCAATGTCCCTTTTACCCCATCCATCCATCTCATCCGTGGTTGCCCCCACAGGTTCACTCCATCCACCTCTGCCTTTCACACCTCTTTTACCAATGTTTCATCACTCATTCTTTCCATGTCTTCAAACCATCCCAATACTCTTTCATCAACCCTATCTCCCAACTCCCTTTCCACCCCTGCTCTCCTCACCTCCTCATTTCTCACTCTATCCAGCCTAGTAACCCCTATCATACTTCTCAGACACATCATCTCAAACACCTTCTCTCTTCCTCTCTTATGTTCCATGTTTCTGCCCCATACAGTGCTGTTGGTACAATCATTCCTTCATACAATCTCCTCTTAGCATCCATTCCCAAATGTCTATTTCTCATTACATTTTTTAATCCCCCAAGGTATTTACTTGCTTCTCTCAATCCATATTCTACCCTCACCTCCACTACTCCCTTTCCCACCACGTTCACACCCAAGTATCTAAAACTATCCATTTCCTCCAGTCTCTCTCCCTTAATACTCATTTCCAGTCTGCTGCCACTTTCTTCCCTTGTACATCTCATCACCTTACTTTTACCCACATTTATTTTCAACTTATACATGGATGGGGTGGTGCGAGAGGTGAATGCTAGGGTAGTGAGTCAGGGATTGGAGATGGTTAAAGAAAATGGAGAAAAGTGGGAGGTGAGCCAGCTGTTGTTTGCGGACGACACTGCGCTTGTGGCAGGGTCAGAGGAGGGATTGAGGAAGCTGGTGGCAGAGTTTGGGAGAGTATGTGATAGAAGAAAGCTAAAGATAAATGTGGGTAAAAGTAAGGTGATGAGATGTACAAGGGGTGAAAGTGGCAGTAGACTGGAAGTGAACATTAAGGGAGAGCGACTGGAGGAAGTGGATAGTTTTAGATACTTGGGTGCAAGTGTAGCAGGAAAAGGTGGAGTGAAGGTGGAGGTAGAATGTAGATTGAGAAAAGCGAGTAAATGCCTTGGTGGTTTAAAGAGTGTAATGAGAAATAGACATTTGGGAATGGATGCAAAGAGGAGACTGTATGAAGGAGTGATTGTGCCAACAGCACTGTATGGGGCAGAAACGTGGAACATAAGAGAAGAAGAGAGAAGGAGTTTGAATGTGTTTGAGATGAGGTGTCTGAGAAGTATGATGGGGGTTACTAGGCTAGATAGAGTGAGAAATGAGGAGGAGAACAGGGGTGAAAAAGGATTTGGGAGAGAGGGTTGATGAAAGAATATTAGAATGGTTTGGACACATGGAAAGAATGAGTGAAGAAAGACTAGTAAAAGAGGTATGGAAGGCAGATGTGGAGGGAGTGAACATGAGGGGACGTCCTAGGATGAGGTGGATGGATGGGGTGAAGGGGGCTTTGGGGAAGAGGGGAATGTCTGTTGAGGAAGGAAGGGAGAGGACGGAAGACAGAGGTGAGTGGAGAATGGTTGTATATGGATGATGTTGTGACTGCATGAGGAGGAATGGGCGGGGGGGGGGGTAGTATGTGTGAGTAAATTTTGACGCAGCCCGAAGGGATTTCTCCCCGTCCTCTCCTTATATGCAAAGGGGGACGGAGAGGGGGGGTCGCCGATTAAATGAAGCGGCCTTGCTGTGGATGTACTGTGTCTTGCGACACTGCTTCTGACCCAGGGCGGTGGGCAGGGTGCAGGGATGACCCGTCATCCAGGAGGTGCTCAGATGAGAGGAAGGGTGGGAGGGGTGTGGAGTGTATTTAGGGATGAAATGGGTGGGAGTGTTTTTATGCCTTTCCCTTTTTGGCTACCTCCCTTGGAAGGGGGAAAAAGCCTTGGTATATGTATGTATGTATTTTCAACTTCCTTCTTTTGCACACCCTCCCACACTCCATCAACAACTTCTTCAATTCCTCCTCTGATCCTGCCATAAGTGCAGTGTCATCAGCAAGCAACAACTGGCTTATCTCCCATTTTTCTCCATTTTCTTTAACTATCTTCAATCCCTGACCCTTGCATTTACCTCTTGCACCACCCCATCCATGTATAAATTGAAAAGCCAAAGCAACATAATACATCCCTGATGAAATCCCAACTTTACCTCAAACCACTCTATCCATATCTGATTCTAACACAGGCTCTACTACTCTCTTAAATATTCTTGACTGCTCTTAACAGCTTTTCTCCTATCCCATATATCTGTAATACCTCCCACAGTGCCTTCCTGTCTACCCTGTCATAAGCCTTTTTCAAATCCAAAAAGTCCCCCCAAAAAATCCTTACCTTTTCCTAAAGCTTTCTCATATATGTCTTACCACAAAAATCTAATCCACACAACCCCTACATGCCCTAACCCACACTACCCTAAACCCACACTGTTCCTCATCCTCTGTTCCTCTCCTAATCCTCTCAATCAAAACCCTCCCATAAGCCTTCCCAACTATACTTAACAAACTGGTCCCTCTGAAACTACTACACTCACACTTGTCCCCTTTTCCCTTGTACAGTGCAGCTATACAGGCACTACTCCAGTCCTCTGGCACTCTACCCTCTCTTAAACAAACATTAAATAACCTCACCAGCCAGTCCACCATCAATATACCTCTCTTTTTTAGACATTCTGCATGACACCCATCCAACCCATGTGCCTTACCTGCTCTCATCATCTTAACAACTACCTTCATTGTATCTTTCCTTATTTCCTCACTCATCACTGTCATTTTCTTAGTGCTTCCTACTGCAACTACCCTTCCCTCCCTATCCTTCTTCACATTTAACAATTCCCTAAAATACTCTGCTCATCTTCCTCTTACTGCTGTCGCTTCCATTGTCATCTCTCCATCTGCACCTTTTACCTTCTCTATTTGATTTGCCTCCTCTTCCTCTTTTAATTTCTTTCCAAAACGTCTTTTTACTACTTTAAAAATTTTGTCATACTCTAACACCATTTCACATCTGCTCTCCTCTTTGCCCCCTTTATCTTATGCTTTACTTCTTTTCTCTTTTCTTTGTACCTCCCATATGATTCTCTCACCCTATTTTGTAACCAATCTGTGAATGCTTGCTTCTTCTCTTCTACAACCTTCTTTGCCTCCTCATCCCACCACTCACTACCCTTCCTTCTATTTCCTCCTGTCCTCCTTGTTTCACACACCATCTTTGCACACCTTGTAACTCCCTCCTTGAACCATCCTCATTCCTCCTCCACTCCTAGTTCTACTCTATCCTTCACTCCCTCCCACTCTTCTCTCAGCTTCTTCTTGTATTCCTTCTCCTTTTCTTTCTCATTTAAGTAGTTTACTTTAAGCTAAGCACCTCCATACCTTCTGCCCTTTTCCTCTTTCTCCACCTATCCTTCACTCTCTGCTTTCCTTCTACCAAAAATTTATTTGATATTCATATATGTGAACTCTACTTAAGTATTTGCTCACACATACTACCTCACCCCCCATCCACCCGCCCATTCCACCTCATGCAATCACAACATCATCCATATACAACCATTCTCCATTCACCCCTGTCTTCTGTCCTCTCCCGTCCTTCCTCAACAGACATTCCCCTCTTCCCCAAAGCCCCCTTCACCCCATCCATCCACCTCATCCTAGGATGTCCCCTCATGTTCACTCCCTCCACATCTGCCTTCCACACCTCTTTTACTAGTCTTTCTTCACTCATTCTTTCCATGTGTCCAAACCATCCTAATATTCTTTCATCAACTCTATCTCCCAGCTCCTTTTCCACCCCTGTTCTCCTCCTCACCTCCTCATTTCTCACTCTATCTAGCCTAGTAACCCCCATCATACTTCTCAGACACCTCATCTCAAACACATTCAAACTCCTTCTCTCTTCTTCTCTTATGTTCCATGTTTCTGCCCCATACAGTGCTGTTGGCACAATCACTCCTTCATACAGTCTCCTCTTAGCATCCATTCCCAAATGTCTATTCCTCATTACACAAGGACAAGGTGCAGGGATGACCCGTCTTTCAGGAGGTGCTAAGATAAGAGGGAGGGTGGAGGGGTGTGGAGTGTATTCAGGGATGGAATGGGTGGGAATGATTTTATGCCTTTTTCTTTTTGGCTACCCCCCTTGTAAGGGGGAAAAAGCCTTGGTATATGTATGTATGTATGCCTCTAAGCATCCATTCCCAGATGTCTATTTCTCATTGCAATTTTTAATCCATCAAGGCATTCACTTGTTTCTCTCAATCTACATTCTACCTCCACCCCCACTCCTCCCTTTCCTGCCACATTCGCACCCAAGTAAAAAACTTATCCACTTCCTCCAATCTTTCACCCTTAATGCTCACCTCCAGCCTGCTGTCACTCTCTTCCCTTGTACATCTCATCACCTTACTTTTGCTCACATTTATCTTCAGTTTCCTTTTTTCGCACACCTTCTCAAACTCTGACACCACATCCATGTATAGATTGAACAGCCAGGGCGACATAACACATCCCTGATGAAGTCCCACCTTTACCTCAAACCATTCACTCTCTTCAGTAAAAGAGAACAACATTTTGAAACACTTAACAGTACACCAATCACAAACATAAACAACACTGTGCACACTTTACAATCATACAAAATGCAGACAAGAGATACATCCCTAGAGGCAACAGAAAATCACACAACCCCAACTTCACACCAGAAATCCAAGGCCTCATCAGACAACGAGACACACTTAAACACAATACCCCCACACCTATCCCTCAAAACATAGCAGACCAAATACAAACACTAAACACTGTGATTGCCAATAAAATACACGACTAAAAAACACAAATTTGGCAAAACTTTATCAATACACTTGATCACAAAACAAACACCAGCAAATTGTACAAAACACTCAACAGCATTACACTATCCAACAGTAACACAACATGCTCACACGCAGCAATAATCACAACAACAGACAATCTACCCTCAAACAGACAACAAGCAAACACACTCATAAATCATTTTGCACAGACAAGCCATCTCACTTCTCACCCTGACAACCGACGCACTATTCAACGTAAGAAAGACTTTCCCACAGACTCAGACTATACACCCTTCATAGACAGTCAGACACACTCACAAACATTGTGAACTACAGCTATTCACACATCACTATACCCGACATCTGGAAGCATGGTAAAATAATCACCATTCCAAAATCGAACAAAGACCCAACAATCCCAACATCGTACCGCCCAATCACACTTCTCTGCACCCCCTCTAAAGTCATTGAACGCCTAATACTTCAACTTGTCACACCACATATTCCCCTTGCTGACTCACAACATGGTTTTAGGCCACTACACTCCACAAACACTCTTCTGATAAACCTCACACAAAGAATTTTAGATGGCATCAATTCAGATAGGCCCCACCACAGAACATTTCTTATAACATTAGACATTAGTAAAGCTTTTGATGCTATCCCCCGCCACAACCTAACAAATAAAATATATAACACAGACATGCACAATAACACCAAAAGATGGCTGGCCAATTATCTGGCAGGTAGGAATGCTTATGTGTCATATAATGGCCAATCATCGCACATCAGAAACATTAAGAATGGAGTACCACAGGGCTCTGTTCTATCCCCCACGCTCTTTAATCTATACCTTCATGACATACCCACACCAGACACCTCAGAAATACAAATCTCTTCTTACGCAGACAATATAACAATCACATGCACACATCGTAACACAGACAAAGCTGCAGAAATAATCCAGCCATACCTTGATACACTCAACACATGGTTCATCACAGACTCAAAATAGCTCCAACCAAATCTACAGCAACACTTCTCACCAACTGGACACAAGAACACAAATACATACCACATCTCTACATCAACAACACTCTAATACCACACACAAACACACCGAAAATTCTTGGTGTAACATACGATACATCCATGTCTTTCAAACAACACATCACAAACATAAAAAACAAATGCACACCTAGACTTAACGCACTTAAGTCAATCACTGGAACAACATTTGGACAAAACAAAGAAACTAATACAACAATATACAAACAATGCATACGCTCATTGATGAATTATGCGAGTCCTGCATGGGCTCCTAATCTCAGTGAGACACACCACAACACCCTTCAAATCATACAAAACAAAGCCCTAAAAACAATTACAGGCTGCACAAATACAATACCTACAGACCATTTACACCATGAAACAAAAGTCCTCAAAGTCAAGGACCACCTCAACATGAGTGGCATACAAACACTTGCTGCAGCCACCACAAACACATCACACCCGCTACACTACCTGGCAGAACACCCACACACACCAAGAAACATTAAAACAACACCCAAAGACCTGTATCATACACAGATACTCTCTTCTCTTCCTCCACATCCACCAAATACTAGCCTCCGGAAACATATTCATAATCATATCACTCACCGCTCCATTAACACACTGAAAGACAACACACTGCTGCATGCCAGACCCCCTGATATCCACCCTTCTGAATCCTCTCTCCCACAAAAGGACAGAGTCCACCTGGCCAGACTGCAGTGTGGCCACCACCCAGCACTTCTAAGTTACCCGAAGAGGCTGGATGACCGCATTGTGAACAGCTGCCCAGGATGTAACACTTCACCCCATACCATACAACACATAATGGAAGACTGCATTATACACAATCATGCACGCAAACAACACAACATACACTCTATAAAGGATTTGTGGGAAAACCCAGTTTCGGCTGTGACATTCCTTGGGGAGACGGGACTGCTCGGACAGACATTCTAGGGAACGACGACAACAACAACAACAACAACCATTCACTCTCTCCATTTCTAATTCTAACACAAACTCTACTACTCTCATAAAAAATCTTGACTTCTCTTAACAGCTTTCCTCCTATCCCATATATCTGCAGTACCTCTCACAGTGCCTTCCTGTCTACCCTGTCATAAGCCTTTTCCAAATCCATAAAAGCCCAAAAAACATTCTTACCTTTTCCTATAGCTTTCTCACATATCTGTCTTACCACAAAAATCTGGTCTACACAACCCCTACTTGTCCTAAAACCACACTGTTCCTCACCAATTACTCCCTCTGTTCCTCTCCTAATCTTCTCAATCAAGACCCTCCCATAAACCTTCCCAACTACACTCAACAAGCTCCCTCTGAAACTACTACACTCACACTTGTCCCCCTTTCCCTTGTAAAGCGGAACAATACAGGCACTCCTCCAGTCCTCCGGCACTCTACCCTCTCTTCAGCAAACATTAAATAACCTCACCAGCCAGTCCACCATAACTGTACCACCTTTCTTTAGACATTCTGCATGGCATCCATCCAACCCAGGTGCCTTACCTGCTCTCATCATCTTAACAGCTGCTTTCACTTTATCTTTCCCTATTTCTCCTCCATTTTCCCCACTCATCACTCATTTTCTTAGCATTTCCCACTGCGACTACCTTTCCCTCCCTATCCTCCTTCACATTTAGCAACTCCCTAAAATACTCTGCCTACCTTCCTCTCACTGCCTTCTCTTCCATTATCATCTCTCCATCTGCACCTTTTACTTTTTCTTCTCTACTTGATTCACCTCCTCTTCCTCTTTTAATTTCTTTCCAAAACATCTATTTATTACTTTCAAAATTTTCTGTCATACTCTTACCCCATTTCACATCTGCTCTCCTCTTTGCTTCCTTTATCTTATGCTTAACTTCCATTCTCTTTACTTTGTACCTCTCATATGATTCCCTCGTCCTAATTTGTAGCCAATCTATGAAAGCCTGCTTCTCTTCTACACCCTTCTTTGCTTCCTCATCCCACCACTCACTACCCTTCCTTCTATTTCCTCCCGCCCTCCTTGTTCCACACACCATCTTTGCACAGCTTATGACTCCCACTTTGAACCATCCCCATTACTCCTCCACTCCTAGTTCTACTCTATCCTTCACTACCTCCCACTCCTCTTTCAGCTTCTTCTTATACTCCTCCTTTTCTTTCTCATTTAAGCAGTTCACTCTAAGTACCTCCCTACCTTCTGCCCTTTTCCTCTTTCTCCACCTATTCTCCACTCTCAGTTTACCTTCCACCAGAAAATGATCTGATATTCCCCTCCATTCTCTCCCCTTAGTACATGTACATCCTTAACTCTTCCTACCATACTCCTGGTCACCACTATATAGTCCATTAACACTATCTGCCACCCTTCCATCCACCACCCTTTCCCATGTGTACTTATGCTTGAATTTCTTCCTAAACAGTGTATTTGCTATCATCAACTGTCTTTCAAGACACATCTCCACCATCAATTCACCACTACAATTTTTACCTGGAACTCCATACTTCCCAATCACTCCGTCTATTGGCTCGTTTCCTACCCAGGCATTAAGGTCTCCCAATACAACTACATTGACATTTCTCCCTAATTCCTCTATGTACTCATATCTACCCAAAAAGCCTACCTTTCTTCTACGTTCTTCTCACTACCAGGCCCATACGTACTTACAAAGGCCCACATCTCCCTTCCCAACTTCACCTTCATCCACATCAACCTTGAGGAAACCTCCTTCAATTCTACTACATGCTTACCTATCTCTTCACTTACTAGTATAGCCACCCTTCTCTCCCTTGTCCCCTCTTTACTCCTGAGCACCTCTCAACTACACTCCCAAACTCACACTCGCCCTTCCCTTTCATTTTAGTTTCACTCAAAGCCAGCACATCCATCTTTCTTCTCACAAACATACTGCCTATCTCTTCCCTTTTACTCTCATCTGTACCACATACATGCTCATTAAAAGATCCAAACCTTAGGGTACTGGTTGGAAAACTCCCAGACCCTCTTATGCCTTTACTTTTTTTTTTTTTTTTTTTTTTTTTTTTTTTTTTTTTTTTTTTTTTTTGGGGGGGGGGGGGTACAGGATTCCTAGTCCTAACCCCCGTCCTGTTTTTTGTCGCCTTTTATGACTCAAGTTGGAAGACTTGGTGGTAGTATTCTTTTCCCCCACCACAGGGTAGGCAAAAAAAAGGAAATGAATATTCAGAGAAATGGTACAGGACAGTAACAAGGGGTTGGGGGACAGCAAAACGGAGGGACAGTCATAGTATAAAAGTGTCATTATTTCTCTATGAACAGAGTTTTCCTCTATCACATACAAATTTATGTGTGGCTCTGGTTCATAGGGGCACCCCATATAGACCCTAAAGTATAAACTGCATGCTGCTTTGCCACAATAACATGCAACCAATACCCAATACTACTTTAGAATATATATTTCAGTGTGATTAATTTTGTAGGGACACATTGATCTTTCTTTGTAGAAATGAAAGAGATAGATATATTCTTTTGCTTGCTTCCCTTTACCCTGGCCTATGCTTTACCTCCACAGGAGACTTATTTGAAAAGGAAGAAGACATTGCTGATGAGACGATTTGGAAGTATGTAGCTGGCAGTGAGAACCCTACACAGCAGGCCAAACACAGGAGGCATATATTGAGTATTGCAGACTACATTGTACCAGGGCATGGTCCTATGTTCCCTGTTACACCAAATATGCGGAAAAGTGTCAGTGAAGTTAATCAGGACTGAAAAAATATAATCCCAGTGGAGATTCATAGATCTTGTGATTATTAGAAACCATGGGAAAATGTGAGTTATTAGAACGACTAAATTAAATAGTATTGATTAACTTATGTAATTTTGTTGTCCTTGCAAAGACATTTAAAACCATACCAACTGTACAGAATGATGTATTGGGAATGTGTACATAAATCAAAATCCTGTCCATAGAACACCATATGAAAATGATAGATTTCAAAGTTTTATGCAAGAGCCCTCAACCTTATTTGCCCATATCGTTAGGTCACACAAGCACAACAGCTGAATACAACAGAAAAACTAAACTATACTCGCTGCATCAAAAACTGGCCGCTAGGGCGGAGCACGGGGATTCCCCTTGTGTTGCCACATATCTTATAATTTTATCTTATTATCATATAATTATAATTTTTTGTCACACACCACCACTGAGGTAAAATAAAGCAATGTTTTCTATACAAAGGTTTCATTTCCTCAAGTCGTGGACATGGCATATGAGTGGGAGAGAGCGACATTGCCACTCCATCCCTTCTCTGGCCACACCCCCACACTGCATTCAGAAAGCATTGCTTCCACACGCACGTTCTCGCCATGGATAAATACATTATATATATATATATATATATACATATATATATATATATATATGTATATATATAGAGAGAGAGAGAGCGGGCGGGTGGGTGGGTGAGCCGTGCGGACCGTGTTATCTGTGGAGATGTGGCAACACCGGGAAATTCCCTAACCCCGCCTTAGCGGCCACTTCTCGTTGTGTCTACTATAGCACCACACTACTTAAACATCTACAACAAACTTACTCCTTCACCACACAGTACATCCACATAAAAACACTTTTAATCTCAGATCAAAAAAACAAAGGCCAACTACCAAACACCCCACTCCATGAAACCCCTCCAGACATTAGCTATTGTATCTGTATATACCAAGGGCCTCTTTCCCCTTGTAAGGGAGGTAGCCAGCCAAGGCATGCACCCACCTTATCCACTGCCCATTGTTTCTCTCTCAGCTCTTTATGGATGAAAGTTCATTCCTTCCTCCTGCCCACTGCCCAGGTCAGAGACAATGCAGCATGACTCAGCACATCTACTATAATAATTTGAAGGACTTCTGTAGGACCCATCATTGCAGGTAAAGTATCCAATAGACCTATTCAACTATTTATTGATACGGGATCTGTAGTAAATGTTATAACCAGTAAAGTTTTAAACCAGTTGAAACTGTGAGTGAAATTTTGGAACTTCACTCCTTCAAAAGTGAAATTGTAAACATTGCCTTACATGTGTCTCATTCATTGATGAAGTAGAAAAGAAATCCCAGTAAAAGAAAGGGAAACCTTACAGGTCAAATAGATGTGTTTTTAAGAATTTATACACTGGCCAGATAAAGATTCCTATGAAAGATGCCAGAACCTGTTTTCCCTTCTCCCCCTCTCTGTGCATAAGTTTATTGATTTTAAGGGAATTGATAGTAATATGAATGTGTACAAATAAACAGACACTTCCATCGAGATGGAAGTGATGGCATCCAGGGTAGGGGAACCAAGTGTGGTTACATTTTGAGTACTTCCCTGGCTGCAATGAAGGCTGTGTCAGTTTTCAAGTTCCAGGTGAGTGTGATGGAACATCCTCTTTTGCAAGGAATCATCATGGAGTAGAGTGATTGGAGGCAGAGGGTGCAGCATGGGATGAAGTAATTGCAATAATATAACATTCGTAAGAGCTGCTTGAGCTGGCACTGTGTTGTTAGCTTTGAAAATTCCTGGATGGCATCTCGAAAGCAGCAACTCAATGTGACGTGACGCGACGTTCCTTGAATTGCCTTTGATAGACAAAGCCAGAGTGAAATACTTACTAATTGAGTGAGCAGGGGCAAGCAATGCTATTTCAGGGTTACAATAGGGACAAAGTATTGCAGGTTTCAACTTTAAGATAGATTTGGAGTTTCTCCACCCCTTGTCACCACTGTCACCACCACTATCGGTCCTTGATCATTACGCTTATATTTGACTTATAATACCACTCGTCTCGAGTCCCCTTGCCTTCGTTACGTGAGTTTCACTAAATATTCAAGTTCCTCTTAAGCAGTAGGCCCAATGCCTTGTATTTCCTGTAGTCTCACTATTTTCTAGGCCCCGTGCCTAGTTCTCTCGTCCTTTGGGTTAATAAAAGGGTGGTGAATTTTCTTTCTTCTTTCACTGTAATTTCACCGTCTTGTTACACTCAGGATCTCTTTCTCTCGTCTCTACATCGTCTCTCTCGATCGTCTCCCTAGATCGTCTCTCTAGATCGTCTCTCTAGATCGTCTCTCTAGATCGTCTGACGAGATCCCGTATCCTACGCTAAGCTACCTTCGTCTGACGTCACTAATTTTTCTAATCCAATCTCCTATGTCTTTTCAAATAAATGTCACTCCTTATGGGCGTGACTTTGAATTCATGCACCAATAGTTTTTTTCTCCTTCTCCACCTTGCACCAATCCGGAAAGCCATTGCAATGCCACTAGCAAAATCGTTTACCTCAGCATTAGTCAAACGAAGCTAACCTGCGCTTACAGAGTTTTGATTACATCATCGATTATAAAACAGTCACCACCGTCGGTGTGTTTACATAGACATAGCGTCACCTCAATGTTATCAAAACAGCAGGCGAGCAGGCAGGCTCATTTCCATTCGTACAACTACCGGCCTCTTACAGGAGGAAAAATAGTGATCTTTGTCACGACTTGACGATGGTGATACGAATTGACCACTAGATTTGCTTATCAAGTAAAGCTAGATTAAAATGATTTGTGAATTGAATAGATAGGGGGAAAACAAAGCTATTCAGGGTCACAGTAGAGCTAAAATGTTGCTTATTTCAACGTTTGAAAAGAGAAAGGGAAGGAAAATAGTGAGTGGCCTTCATCTCCGAAGTTGCTCACAATAGAAAATAAAAAGATAAAATTTAAATTCTAATTTTGTTTACATCACAAAGTGTTGTCTTTCATTGCTATATCTACACTATAATGAATGATTTTGAAGGCTTCACAACCAAAAAGGTACATACATATACCAAGGCTTTTTCCCCCTTACAAGGGAGGTAACCAAAAAGGGAAAGGCATAAAAACACTCCCACCCATTTCATCCCTAAATACACTCCACACCCCTCCCACCCTCCCTCTCATCTGAGCACCTCCTGGATGACGGGTCATCCCTGCACCCTGCCCACCGCCCTGGGTCAGAAGCAGTGTCGCAAGACACAGTACATCCACAGCAAGGCCGCTTCATTTAATCGGCGACCCCCCCCTCTCCGTCCCCCTTTGCATATAAGGCGAGGACGGGGAGAAATCCCTTCGGGCTGCGTCAAAATTTACTCACACATACTACCCCACCCCCCGCCCATTCCTCCTCATGCAGTCACAACATCCATATACAACCATTCTCCACTCACCTCTGTCTTCCGTCCTCTCCCTTCCTTCCTCAACAGACATTCCCCTCTTCCCCAAAGCCCCCTTCACCCCATCCATCCACCTCATCCTAGGACGTCCCCTCATGTTCATTCCCTCCACATCTGCCTTCCATACCTCTTTTACTAGTCTTTCTTCACTCATTCTTTCCATGTGTCCAAACCATCTTAATATTCTTTCATCAACCCTATCTCCCAGCTCCTTTTTCACCCCTGTTCTCCTCCTCACCTCCTCATTTCTCACTCTATCCAGCATAGTAACCCCCACCATACTTCTCAGACACCTCATCTCAAACACATTCAAACTCCTTCTCTCTTCCTCTCTTATGTTCCACGTTTCTGCCCCATACAGTGCTGTTGGCACAATCACTCCTTCATACAGTCTCCTCTTCGCATCCATTCCCAAATGTCTTTTCCTCATTACACTCTTTAAACCACCAAGGCATTTACTCGCTTTTCTCAATCTACATTCTACCTCCACCTTCACTCCACCTTTTCCTGCTACACTTGCACCCAAGTATCTAAAACTATCCACTTCCTCCAGTCGCTCTCCCTTAATGTTCACTTCCAGTCTACTGCCACTTTCACCCCTTGTACATCCACCTTACTTTTACCCACATTTATCTTTAGCTTTCTTCTATCACATACTCTCCCAAACTCTGCCACCAGCTTCCTCAATCCCTCCTCTGACCCTGCCACAAGCGCAGTGTCGTCCGCAAACAACAGCTGGCTCACCTCCCACTTTTCTCCATTTTCTTTAACCATCTCCAATCCCTGACCCACTACCCTAGCATTCACCTCTCGCACCACCCCATCCATGTATAAGTTGAACAGCCAGGGCGACATAACGCATCCTTGACGAAGTCCCACCTTTACTTCAAACCACTCACTCACTCCATTTCTAATCCTGACACATGCTCTACTACTCTCATAAAAACTCTTGACAGCTCCCAAAAGCTTTCCTCCTATCCCATAAATCTGCATAACCTCCCACAGTGCCTTTCTGTCTACCCTATCATAAGCCTTTTCCAGATCCATAAAAACCCAAAAAACATCCTTCCCCTTTCCTATAGCTTTCTCACATATCTGTCTTACCACAAAGATCTGATCTACACAATCTCTACCTGTCCTAAATCCACACTGTTCCTCACCAATTACTCCTGTTCCTCTCCTAATCCTCTCAATTAAGATCCTCCCATAAGCCTTCCCTACTACACTCAACAGGCTAATCCCTCTGAAACTACTACATTCACACTTGTCCCCTTTTCCCTTGTAAAGAGGAACTATACAGGCACTTCTCCAGTCCTCCGGTACTCTACCCTCTCTCCAACAAACATTAAATAACCTCACCAACCAGTCCACCATCACTGAACCTCCCTTTTTCAGACATTCTGCATGGCATCCATCCAGACCAGGTGCCTTACCTGCTTTCATCATCTTTACAACTGCCTTCACCTCATCCTTCCTTATTTCTCCTCCATTTTCCTCACTCATCACTCTCATTTTCTTCGCATTTCCCACTGCAGCTATCTTTCCTTCCCTATCCTCCTTCACATTTAGCAACTCCCTAAAATATTCTGCCCATCTTCCCCTTACTGCCATCTCTTCCATTATCATCTCTCCATCTGCACCTTTTACCTTTTCTTCCCTACTTGATTCGCCTCCTCTTCCTCTCTTAATTTCTTTCCAAAACATCTTTTTATTACTTTCAAAATTTTCTGTCATACTCCTACCCCATTTCACATCTGCTCTCCTCTTTGCCTCCTTTACCTTTTGCTTTACTTCTCTTTTCTTTTCTTTGTACGTCTCATATGACTCCCCCGTCCTCTTTTGTAACCAATCTGTGAATGCTCGCTTCTTCTCTTCTACAACCTTCTTTGTTTCCTCATCCCACCATTCACTACCCTTTCTTCTATTTCCCCCTGTCCTTCTTGTTCCTTGCACACTTTAAGACTCCCTCCTTGAACCATCCCCATTCCTCCTCCACACCCATCTCTGCTCTATCCTTTACTCCCTCCCACTCCTCCTCCAGCTTCTTTTCGTACTCCTTCTCCTTTTCCTTTTCATTTAAGGAGTTCACTCTAAGAACCTCCCTACCTTTTGTCCCTTTCCTCTTTCTCCATCTATCCTCCACTCTCAGCTTACCTTCCACCAAAAAATGATCTGATATTCCCCCACCCTCTCCCCTTAGCACATGTACATCCTTAACTCTTCCTATCATAATCCTATTTACCACTACATAATCCATTAGCGCTCTATCTACCACCCTTGCATCCACCACCCTCTCCCATGTGTACTTATGCTTGACTTTCTTCCGAAACACTGTATTTGCTATCATCAACTCTCTTTCTAGACACATTTCCACCATCAACTCTCCACTACGATTCTTTCCTGGAACTCCACACTTCCCAACCACTCCATCGATTGGACCATTTCCCACCCTAGCATTAAGGTCTCCCAGTACTATTACATTGACATTTCTTCCTAAACCCTCTATGCACTCATTAAAATCTATCCAAAAGGCCTCCCTTTCTTCCACGCTCTTCTCACTGCCAGGCCCATATGCACTTACAAAGACCCACATCTCCTTTCCCAGTTTCACCTTCATCCACATTATCCTTGAGGAAACCTCCTTCCACTCCACTACCTGTTTACCTATCTCCTCACTTACTAGAATAGCCACCCCTTCCCTCCCTCGCCCTCTCTTCACTCCTGATAACCTCCCACTTACACTCCCAAACTTACACTCACCCTTCCCTTTCAACTTAGTTTCACTCAAAGCCAACACATCCATCTTTCTTCTCACAAACATACTACCTATCTCTTCCCTTTTACTCTCATCTGTACCACATCCACGCACATTAAAAGACCCAAACCTTAGGGTGCTGGCCCGAGGCCCTCCAGCACCCCTTATGCCTTCACTTTTCTTTTTAGGAATACAAGCCCACCGGCTTCGCCGGCCAGGCTTCGCCTGGGGGCTTGGCCTTCGGCAAAGCTCGCTTCGCTCGCGGGGCGCTTCGCGCCCTGGGCTTCGCCCACTTTTTGGACAACAATGGTATTTTTATTCAACAACATCTTTACAATCCCTTTGCTTCTTTGATGATGGAGGCGAAGACGACCCATTTTCCTCGGCGATTTTGTCGTCTCGGGTAACTTCTTCGTCCTCTGAAGACCGTTTTCTCTTCGGTGATCTGCTGTCTTCATCGTCGCTTTGCCGCTTTATCGTCTCTTTGATTTCAAACAACGCTTGGTTGCTGTCGTCGATTCTCTTCTTCAAATAAGCAAACATCTCTTTAACACTTTCCGGAGATGTGGCTTCTTTGTCCTCTCCTTTACTTACAGCTTCTTCCTCTTCAACATCATCGCGCATGACCCAATCTGGCATTATCATTTTGATAGATTCCTCTTCCGTAATATTGTGGATATCTTTTGGGATATCTTTTGTTTCGAGTTAGACTTCTTCTTCAAAAAGAGTTTTATTCTCGACAGCGTCTCTCGATGGCTCCTCATCGACAACAACGGTCTCGTCTTCAATGAACAACTCCTTATATACCCTATTGTGAGCTGGCCTCTGTACAATACCTTCGTCCCCTTTGCGCCATCCTGTGTAATATATCAACGCATCCCAACTGGTAACTCGTGAACATGCCACATATAGTTGTCCGTGAGCAAAACATTGGACAGAATCAAGTAGTAGCCCACACCGCTCAAAAGTTTGCCCTTGACTCTTGTTAATAGTCATGGCATAACTTAGTTTGACCGGAAACTGTTTACGTTTGAAGTGAATTGGTGTGTCCTGTGATTCCAATACTATACGGGGTATTAGCACTTGTTCACCTCGGTAACTGCCTCCAAGTATCTTGCCGACTATTACATTTTTCTTCAAGTTGGTTACCATTATTCGAGTGCCATTACAAAGCCTAGGAGGACAAATATTTCGGATAATCATCAGAATGCTTCCTACTTTTACCTTCAGAGCGTGTAGGGGCAACGATGGGCTTGTCATCGCGTTGAAAACTGATGCCTGAACATCAGTTTCCTCTTCCACTGGTGTGTCAACACTAGTAGATCCGTTCCTTTTCTTTATTGCTCTCATGTATCATCTGGTTGACACTGTCGACATCATCGTTTGTGGGTGAGACTATTGCTCTTATTTCAAAGTAAGACATGTTCAAGTGGTTTTCCTCAAACTCATCGTAAACTTTTGACACCAACTCGTCTCGTGAGTGTGCCCGTACACCAAAATCCTTCTCAAAAAAGATGTCACCGTCTTTATGGGTGCCAATAGCTAGAAGCTGTTTCGCAAACTTTTTATTTTTAACATCACCCTTCTTAAGGCGTACATTTTCTGTTAATTCAAGCTTTGTTAGCCCCTCCCACATGTAGCTCGACTTGATGCAATAAGCGAGTTCCTCCGCCTTGCCTCCGCCTCTTATAACTGGCAGGATTTGTCGAAAATCGCCTGCGCAGACAAACGCTTTCCCTCCCATAAACTTGTCGTTCTCCATAATGTCTCGCAGAGTAATATCTAACGACGTTAACATGTTTTTATTGGCCATCACAACTTCGTCCCACACTATAAGGCAAGTTTCTTGTAGTAATCTTGCCATTTCTGTGTTTTTCTTAACACTACACGCTCTTATTTCATCATGTTCCATCAATGGTATCTTGAACATGTTGTGGGCCGTTCTTCCTCCTGAAAGAACCGTAGCTGCAATCCCAGAGGAAGCAACAGCTAAGGCAATCTTTCCTTGAGAACGAACAGTATCCAACAAAAGATTCAAAACAAACGATTTCCCGGTGCCTCCAGCAGCTTTAACAAATATACCGTTGTTGTTATAAAGATACCCCTTTTCCACTCGCTTCATAACAGTCTCATAAACATTTCGTTGCTTGTCATTTAGAAGCTTCATCTTTTCGTCGACAGTCTCCTTAAGTTGTTGCTTGTTGTAAGCTTTTTCCCTTCTGATGACATTAGATGACCGTATGCCACCTCTAGAAGCCGGCAATCCGTATTGCGTAATCGATCCTCCACCGCAATTCCACACGTGTTGTTGAATGTTGTCTAAAGCATCCAGATAGATTTCATCGTTGTACTCTGTCAATTTAGCCTTGTGTAAGTAATCGCTGGAAAAGTAGTCTTTAACTTCTTCCCATATACCGGACTGGTCCTCAAGATCTGAAAAGACTAACATACTCGCGTAAGTTTCTCGAAGTTGATTTCTGTCATTGGTGTGGTTGATGAAATCGTCTCTTTCCAAGTTTCTTCATCACTCAGTAACCCTAACGCTTTAACGGCTTCTCTACTTGTCCCGTACATGACTCCGTCAATAGTGCGAAGGTCTTCAAACGATTTTGGGCCCTTCTTATGTGTAAGCAGGAGCCTCAGGTAGAACAGTTCTACTGTCTTGGTGGTTACAGCGCGAATGCGTCCCAAACTATACGTACGCCCTAGGCGTTCCTCCCAAATAGCCTTTTGTGCATCATAAACGTAATGAAAGGGCAATTGGCTGTAATACAATGTCGCTGCAAACTCATCTTTCTTGCATAATTTAAAAAAGGCGGTTAACTGAGTGTCTTTTTGTACCTTAGAAGTGAGCTCTTTCTCTGACACTTTTTCACTATAAAACACCGAATTTTCACCCTCTAAGTGTATATCTAACGGAAATACCGGAGGAGAAGACTTATGGATATAAAATTTGAATATTTTCCACGTTGCCTCATTGGCGTTGATGTAACGTGCTTCTTGGAAGTTCTTGACTTCGTTCACAACATCATTTTCTCCCGAAGTTTTTGTAAACAGTATTCGATCAGAACCTTTATTGACATACTTGGTCACATAAGCGATTGCTTTAATCGAGTTGGAGCATTCTACGTTGATATGCGCGTCGTATTTCACGCAGAGGAAGGGGTTATAAGGAACAACCCATGAATTGTCTATAGTTTTGATCCCGTCTTTCAATTTTAACTGAAAAGAGTGTCCCCCTTCTCCAATCGAACGTCTAATATACTCCGGGTAACCGTTGTTTCCAAACAATAGGTCATTTCTGCATGTTTTAGGGAATCCTTTAGCACACTGGCCGGGTTTTGAGCTCTTTCCGTGGCAACACACCTGAGACTCATCATAGCCTTTGCAAGGACCATGTATCATACAACGTGTTACTGTCTCGTACAGCCTAGGCTCCTTCTCTTTATCAGGTATCTCCGCTCTTATTACCTGTGAAACTGTGTCTGCAGTTACACGAACCGCCATCCAAAGTAATATATGGGCATGAGGTAAACCACGTTTCTGCCATTCAACGCTGTAAAGATACGCCTTAACAGGCCCAAAGGCATTTTTTCGAGTCAAATCATCGATCAGACTATCCAATTTCAACTTGAAGACCCTACTCACAATATCTGGGCGGTCGTACGGCTGTGTTCCCGGCCCGTTGAATTTATCTAACACTTCCGTGAGATCTGGCCATTTTGGGTTCATAGTAAACGTAATGAAATAGTCGGGAGAACCATAAGCTGTCACATATGCTAAAGCATCCTGCTGGCGCTGCTTCATATACCTTGGACCTCCTACAAATGTTGGAGGAGGCACAATCCTTTGCCCTGTGTTGTTTTTATCGCTTACTCGTAAAAGATCTATCCTCTCTTTACGTATGTTGGTGTGGTTGTGTTCTAAAAATAGCAACCTACTTGTCTCGATTTTCACATAGTTATCGATGACAAACTGTTGAAAAAGCCGTCGTCCTCTTAAAATGTAATTGAAAACCCCTTCTCTTTCCATATAAAGCGCCGAATAGTACATCAACGCTGAAAGCCTCTTACTGCTTTCTTTCTTTTCCATTTTAAAACTGTAGCCTCTGTCTCCATTAGGTAACAACAATGGATATTGGAAGATATCGTAAAAGAAATTGGTCGAATGCATCATTCTAAGAGCAAACTTTGATTCGGGGAGAGGAGATGCGATTGTAACTCTTAAAGTATCCTTTTCTGGCCCCAGATTGACTATAGCCCCAACCTGACAGGAAGCTGTTGGTAGATGGTAGACGCCTTTGTGCTCTTTTGTTGTAACCTTTTCTGCAGTTTGCAAACTTATTGTCATGTCTGGTATCGTCTTCCTCTTTTCAATGTAAGTCTGAATCAACTTCTTTGCTGTTTTTATCTCTTCTAACATACCCTTCAGGGAGACGTTGTTGTTTGTCAAGTAATCGTAAAGTTGCTCGATAATGTTTTCGTTCCTTAACAACTCAGCAGTTTCCCGCCGTCTTCGTTTAACGGTTTCATCACACACCTCTTTTCCTTTGTGTCTATTACCGGTGTAGCGTTCAAATCTATCACATCGTAACTTTATCTGCTGTTCTTTATCATGGTAAAAGTACAAATCGAGAAAATTCTCCGAAGACTTCCAAAACGGCCTATCCGGTTTGTCATTTTGTTGCTCTGCTAACAAACTTGGCTTCATTAGGCCCAATCTGTGGTAAATTTTGCCTTGGATTTTGTAACACATTGCCGACTCACTTTTATCATTTAACGAACCTGAAGTTGCAAAGGAAGTAAAACAGAAGATGTTGTTAAACGCTACAATGTTTTTGAGAAAGTAATTTGAAAGCGGAGAACTACCGTCGTAAAGCCCCTCAATGCTATCCCCCAGTTTTGTCAATGCTAGTGTTTTCATGGGAGTTTTTCCTCCGTTGCAGCATATGGTCTTACGTTCTCGTTTAAATAATAACGCTTGACACACCTCACACCTAAACGCGCCTAAATCACCAACCGAGTGAGTCGGCACTTTAATTTCAACGGACTCTGTCATGTAGCCACAATACGATAACGCCAACCGCTCCTTCATCTCTAGGAACTCAGGCTTTTTGCCAAGGTTTTTACGTTCTTGCCGCATTTTGTCTATCCTTTCAAATGCTCCAGATGAAACATCCGAGTTGGCTATAGAAGCTAAGAAGTTATCCCTCTTCATGAACTTCACCTGCTGCATTATAGCTTCCTTACGTTTTTTCTCCTCTGCTCTCTTAACTTTGTCTGCTTGAATCTCCTCTTTTGTTCGTTTTCTACGTCTCAGTGGGTTACTTTTTGTTGCTGCTCTCATTTCTGCTTTAGTTTCCTTCAGGGTTAGCTTTATCTCCTCCAGTGTGTTATCAGCATCTAACGGAAGTGGCTCTGGTGTCACGACATCAGTTGATAAGCTTGAGGTCACTGGGCCAGTTATGACATCTGTAGAAGGGCCTCTGTCTTTTTTTTCCACTTCAACCGTAGAAGAGCTACTGTCTTTTTCTTTCACTTCACTTACAGGCTTTGGGTTTTGTTGGCATGCTCTTTTTATGGCATACTTTTTTGCTTTGTCTAGCCTCCTTTGAGATTGAAAAGTTCTCTGCAAATAGTGTTTCTGGTACTCTGTGTGATCAGATTTACCTCCATGCTTAGTGAAACTTTTATAACCGGCAAAATAGTGTTTTTCGAACCCCTCTGTTCTCTCTTTAGGTATTTCACCAACGTAAACCTCCAAGGAATCTAAAACCCCATCACTATAATCGTAATGTTTATCTTCACTTAACTTCTTATTGAACGTCCAAAGCTTTTGTTGAAACACTTTTATCATTTCTTTTACATTTGAGACCTTAGTTTGTTGATATAGGTGTGGGAACTTGGACATGTGTTCATTTTTTATCATTTGGTTCAGTTTCTTATTGGTGTTTAACTATCCTTTAGTGAACTTTTTTTCTCTCGTAATCCACCCCCAGAAGTGACGGTTCCTCTGCATCTTTAACTTTGACGAATCTTTACCCATCTTCCTGCGCAATATTTAACACAACCCACATAGTAAAACGGTTCAAACCTTGCACACCCGAGAAACGTGGATAAACCCTTACACCCAACCGGGCCCGAGCGTGTGACCGTTTTGCCACGGTCCGAGATAAGGGAACATTATTTTCTTTTTATATAGATGCACCGTGGGGCTACAGGGAGAAGGATGCCTAGTCCCTCTCCCCGTCCCTTTCTTCTCGCCTCTTACGATCCAAGTGGGAAACTTGGTGGCAGTATTCTTTTCCCCCACCAAAAAGGTAAACCCATAAAAAACTAATCAATATAGTACAGAGAATAAATACTCTGCCATGGAATTGGAAAGATTAGAGACTTAGTTTGCTCACATGAAGCTAGATTGCATGATCTGGAAAATAAATTTGAGCAGGAAGAGGGAACAGATCTGGCTCAAAAAATAGAGATTGATGAATATTGAGAAGGGAGAATGAAACTATGATAAATGATAGAAAAAATCTAAGCACCATGGAGGAAAAAGAGGATAGGCCAACAACAAATGAGGATAGGAGAAATAGAGTAACTTTTAAAGAGATCATGGAGCAACAGGAAAGAGATAGCCTGGAAAAAGGAATAGTAAAGGTTATATATATATAAAAAAAGAGAATCTCGTCAAATGTTGTAGACAAGTCCAAATGTGTCTTACTCTTTGGATACCAAGAAGAATACCACACCTCATGGAAGTTATGTCAAGAAAAATAAATGCAAAGGATTAGGGAAATTACATCAACAGCTCTAGGGAAGGACTTGAATGTAACGGACCAGATTGGTAGTATGTATAGGTTAGACAAGTATAAGAGAAATTGTTGTGCCTGTCCAATGAAAATAAAGTTCAAGTCACAAGCCATGGCAGAAGAAGTAATCAGCAAGTCTTGGAAGCTAGCATGAGAAGAAAGATTAAAAAATATTTGGATTAGGAAATATTTCACAACAAAGAGGAATGAGCAAAGACACGAAAGCTTTTTAGTAGAAGTTAAAGCCAAAAAATGATAGGACTGAAGAAGAAAAATATATATATATTTTTGAGAGTTGTCAATCAGAAGGTGAGGAAATTATTTCTAAGAAAACAGAAGGGCAGTATTGCAAAGTAAGCACTCTAAGTAAACTTAGAATAGCATATGCTAGTGTTGGTTTACTATCGGCTAAGTTGGAGATAAATGACTACTTAAGGATAAATGAGCCTGATATATTGTTCTAGTAGAGACTAAACTCCCAAAAGATGTTGATATACAGTTGGGAACAATAGATACACCTGGAGAAGAGACAGAAGATAAAAAGGGTGAAGGAGTAATGCATGTGGTGAAAAGTGACAAAGGTGGAAAAAGCAAATCTGAGTGAAGGCAGGACTAAAGCAATTCACCTAAAGATCAGTACTAAAGAACACAATGAAAGAGACTTCATGGTGGCATATGTACCCCCCAAGACAAGAGCATAGGATGAAACTGGGTATCAAGAAATGTCAAAGGATGCAACTCTTTTCCTAAAGCAAAATATTGAACAAAATAGTAACATAGTCCTTATTAGAGATTTTAATTGTGGTTACATCAACTGGGAGGAGTGGTAAGCAAGCGACAAAGCAGATTCTTGGGGAAATACACTGTTGAGTATAGCAGTGGAGAACACAATGACCCAGTGGGTAAAGGAAGTGACCCGGGAAAGAGGAGATGACACTCCCACAAGATTAGATATATTACTAACCAAAGAGCCAGGCATCATCAGCTCCTTGAACTACCTTTGCCCAATAGGAAAAAGTGATCATGAATTTCAGCTGGAGTTTGAGGAAATAGAGCCAAGGAATGAATCACACAGGCAAGGGAGACTCAATTTTAAGAAAGGAGATTAGGGTTGAAAAAATTCTTTGAAGAGACAAACTGGAAGGAATTTATGAGTACCACAGGAATAAGGAGGAAAAGGGAAATCTTTCTTGAGATTTACAACCTAGCAGTGAACAAACATGCGCCAAAGACTAGAGAAAGGAAGAAGCTGATTTTTTCTGTGTGATATCTAGGTCTGAGGAAACCTTCACAGCATGAGTTTTATTCAGATCTGACGAGTAGTTTATTATCTTTTAATAAAAAACATAAAAAATACCATATTTTTGGGCTTCTTTCAAATCCTATCTCCTCTTACAATTTTTATTCGATGTCTTTCATTTTACAGCAAAAGAATCTTCTACATATATAAAAAAACAAAATAGAAAGCTTTTTTTAATATATTTGTTTAACGCCGAGGGAAAAAAATATAAACAAATTATCGAAAAAAAAGCAAAATTTTGACTTTGACACGTTATTAAAAAAAAATTATTTAACATATGCAAAAAACTCTCTATTTTATTTTTTGTCATTTGTCTAGCTATTAATAGAGACCTCATATGCAAAAATCGGTTGAAAATTGAGGGAGGAGATAGACTTTGAGTATCAAAAACTTACATTTTTCAGAAATGAGTGTTAAAGTTTTTTTTTTCCTTAGTTTGACTAAATTTTACATTGGACCTCCTAAGACCCATTGAAAACAGGTTCCATTGTATTTTCATGATGATTTTGCATCTTTCAAGTAACTCAGGCACTTTGTACCCTCCTACAGTGTAGGATATTATTCACTCAAAGTGAGGGTCTCATAAGCCGCCACCTCACTCTTTGTCGCAAAGTTTGAGTTCTTGGTCTAGAATGACCCAGCAAGGTAGTCTGATTGCTGGGATTCAGCTCTCTTTCTTTTCTTGGGTTTCCTTTCTGGTGTTGGAACAGGCTCTTGCTACAATAGGGACATCACTGTGAGGTTTGAGACTCTAAACCCAAGGTGTTGCAACTAGGAGGCATCCTTGTAGCCATTTGTTAGCAAACAGTTGTTTGCGTAGAGACAACTTGTCTGATATAGGTGTAGAGGACAGAGGATCAGGTGCTGAGGATGTGGATGTAGATGGAAGGGAGAGAGCTGCTGGAGGGAGTACTAGTGGTGGTGGCGGAGGTGGTGATAACAAAGTTGATGCTGGGGTTCTTTCTTTCTCCCCTTGAGTTGCTAATGTAGACGTTCTTATCTTCTGCAAGTGTGCCTTTTGTTTAGATAGCTTAGGCATGGCTAATATCTTCAAATATCTCTTCACTGAAAAATAGATGCAAATTTCACACGGCAAATTAGTGAACGCGGCAAGCTAACGTGTACATGTCCTTTACTTTGTAAGGCTCAGGCCACTGCCAGTCGTGCAGGCTGAACTTCCTCACACCACATACTCACGTGCATGCCGGATGTATGAGAAAACTTTATGAATGTATCAAACGCAAAAAAATAAGGTAAAATATGGTCAAAACGTATGTAAACAATGGTCGTGCGCAGCATGTGGCTGCCGGGGGGAGGGAGGATAGGCCCTTTAAACCCTTTAAAAATGGCGGTACGATAAAAACACTTTACCAGCATCTAGAGCAAGATCCCTACTATGTATTTATGCAATAAAAAAAAATCGAATTTTTCTTAAATCTTAACAAAAAGTGTGAGATTGTGAAAAAGGCCTGGGATGTGGTTTGGGGAAAATGGAGAAAGAAGAGAATCAATAAAACAAAAGAAGCTTACAAACAAGCTAGGAATGACTATACAAGAATTTGCAGGGAGGAAGAAAGCAATTTTGAAAGAGGTGTAGTAGATAAATGCAAAGATGAATCAAAACTGTTTTGCTGGTTCATCCAGGAGGTGCTCAGATAAGAGGGAGGGTGGAGGGGTGTGGAGTGTATTCAGGTATGGAATGGGTGGAAATGATTTTATGCCTTTCCCTTTTTGGCTACCTCCCTTGTAAGGGGGAAAAAGCCTTGGTATATGTATGTAATAAATGGTAAATTGAGACACAGGGAAGAAATCACCAGGTTAATAGTAGATGGTGAGGTCTTTGAAGAGGCCTCAGCTCAGGCAGAAATAATGAATGGAGGTTTCCAATTGGCTTTCACAAAAGAGCACAACTTTTTTGAGAAAAGCAAGGTGAGCAAAAAACCAGGTTTGGCAGATATAAATGTAGAAGTGAGGGAAGTCCTTAATCTCCTGGAATCACTGGATGTGACAAAAGCCTCAGAACCTGACGGGATCTCAAACTGGATACTTAAAGAATGTAGGGAACAACTATTGGACAAGACAGTTTTATTACATGTTCATTGAAAGAAAGCAATGTGTCATTTGATTGAAAAAGGGCAAGCATGGTGCCAATTCACTAAGCTGGAAACAAGGAAATACCACAAAATATAGACCAGTATCACTAACCAACACAATAGTGAAGTTATGTGAAAGGAGTGTGAAAGATCAATGGACCAAATATCTTGAAAAGATGAACATTCTGACAGACAGTTTGGTTTCAGATCTGGAAGGTCGTGTTTTGAACCTTTTAAGCTTTCACTCAAGAGTGATTGATGTACTGCAAAAGAGAGAGGGGTGGGTGGACTGTATGTACCTGAAGCTTGAAAAGGCATTTGATAAAAATACCTCACAGTGGACTTATGTGGAAACTGGAGCATGTTACAGGACTGAGAGGTAAACTATTAGAATGGATTAAAGACTTTTTGAAGGAAAGGTAAATGAGGACTAGTAAAGTACAAGATGTCAAGTTGGAGAGCAGTAATGAGTGGAGTTCCACAAGGTTCAGTGCTTGCATCAATAATGTTTCTTGTCTATGTTAATGATGACATGATGGAAGGAACAACAAGCTATGCCAACATGTTTGCAGATGATACAAAATTAATGAGAAAAGGGAAAAATGAGGAGGATGGTAGAATATTGCAAAAAGATCTAGATACTAGTTTTGCATGAAGCCAAGAATGGGAAATGAAGTTTAATAAAAAAAAATAATAATAAAAAATGCAAAGTGCTTGAAATGGGCAATGTTGGCAAAAGGCCATCCTTAAACTTTCCTTAGGAAGTAAGCACATTACAAAAGCAAAAGAGGAGAAAGAATTGGGAGTGCTGATAAAATACAACCTGTCACCTGACAGACATATCAGCAGGTATGTGAGCGAGACATACGGACTACTGCAGAAGATTAAAGTGGTGTTCTATTGTATGGATGAAGAGATGAAAAATCTCTTCACAAAGTGAAGGATATAAGCAAGATTGAGAGAATACAAAAGGCAGCAACCAAACTGGTCCCCAGCCTGGCAGATAAACCTTATGAGAAAGAGGTGACATGACTACAGTGTTCAGGTCACTAAAGGTGATATATTGCATTGATAGAAGAGGTCTTCAAATTAAATATGGGAGGGCTTTATGAGATCATAGAAGTAAATCAAGGAAGACCACATGCCAAAAGGATACAAAAAAAAAATGCCGTTTTTCATATAGATGTATAAATATGTGGAATAGCTTAGATGATATAGCCTAAGCTCAAACAATACATGAGTTCAAATGTAAATATGATAATTGGAAATTAAAGCTAAAGAATAAGTTGGAACCATACATGATTTTGTGTCTAGGTATGTTAGAAAATTAGAGAATAGGAGGCAAGGCCTTACAAGCATTGCTACTTTCCTGTATAGTATGATTAGATAAATACAACCAGATAACTAAACAATTCCTTTGATAAAGACTGCCAAACTCAATACTCCAACAACAACTCCCAGATACAAGTCCGACAGAGAAACCCTCCTACACCTGACAAGAACCATACTGGCACACTATTGCTCAGGACACCATCATTCATTAAGACAGTACTGTGCCAATACAGAATAGGCCTGACCAGATTCAAACTGCTCCAAATGCAATCCCCACTCAGAAGATACAGACCATCTTATACATGCGCCATACTAACAATCCTTAGACAACAGCACAATACCTCTTCCCTAAGTGACTTATGGTCCCATCTGGGACCCGTTGCTGGTTTTCTGGAGGCCAGAGGTCTTCTGCAAGTGGGAATGGGGGTTAATGAATTGATTGATTGAGATCCTCCCCGCAACTGGATAAAATAATCTGGTATCTGCCAGAACATAATCAGAGAAATGTGTCACCACAGTGAAAGTGAGAGGTTTCGTGTTTATCTTGCTGCTTTACAGTGATCTCCAAATGTCACAGTGATATAATTTTTTCCAGTTGTGGTACCAGTTAATACTTTATTATCATTGTACATATACAGCTTTTCAGCTAGTATAATACAAACACACACACACACACACACACACACTTCAACAAACGGATGGCTTGGAAGACGTTCTGAAGAAAATTGAAGATTGTGGACCCCAACGCAAAGAGAAGTGCCTATTGTATTTACAGGGTGGGGGGGAAATTGCTTGTGAGGTAGTAGGAAAGTAGGGAAAGAGGAGAAGGGGAGGGATTACTGAGGGAAATGGAAGGAAATGAGGAAGGAGTAGACTTGGCCCAGACAGACAGGCGAAAGGTAAACAAAAGACCCCCCGACGACGATGAAATGTCTAATAAAAATGTAAAGATTAGAAGTATAGATAAGAGCAATACAGTAGAAAGTGACGAGAATATTTTCCAGGGATTTAAAGAGGGTGGGGGGGGGACACAAATTGAAGGAAATTGAGGAAAAATTCAGGCTCGGAAAGTATAGTAAAGATAAGACCAGACCAATTAAGATTAAATTCAGGTCACAAACGACGGGAGAGAATATCTTATCCAAAACAGAGAAACTAGCAACAAGTGAACAATATAAAAAAGTATGGATAAAAAGGGAAATGAATAAAGAGGAAAGAGAGGAAGAAAAGCAGAAAAGACTTGAAGCTAAGACAAAAAACGAGAACAGAACGGAGTCAGAGAAAGAGAGGTTCTATTGGAGAGTAGTGAATATGAAACTAAGGCAGTTCGACATACAAGAGAAAAACAAAAGGGAAACAGAGAACACAATGGAAGTGACAGAAAACTAAGAGTGTCTTACACAAATATAGATGGATTAATAACAGGATTGAATGAGCTGAATGATTATTTGAAAGAAAAAGAACCGGACATAATGGGAATTGTAGAAACAAAATTAAAAGGCCCAATACCACCCAACAGTGTAGGACATGATGCATATAATCACTGGATTAAAAACAGAGAGAAAAAGCAAGGGGGTGGAGTTATGTTCCTGACTAAGAAGGATATAAACGTGAAGGGTGTCATATATGGAAAGAATACAGTAGAGATGATTATGATAGAAGTGGAAGATAGAGATAAGAAGAGCAGAAAATTTGTGATAAATTATGTGCCACCGAAAACAGCCTCATGGGAGGAGAGTGAACATAAAAGTATGTTAGAGGACACAAAGATAACATTAAATAAAATAATGGAAGATGGAGGAAGAATAGTTATAATGGGCGACTTTAATTGCAAAGAAATCTGCTGGGAAGAAATGACAGTAAAGGGTGGAGACGGCTCATGGGGAAACGCTCTACTTGAGATGATTACTGACCATACAATGACACAATGGATACAAGAGAACACCAGGTATAGAAATGAAGAAGAACCATCGAGACTAGACTTAATAATTACATCTGAACCTAGAATAGTGGACAAGATTGAATATAAAACACCAATAAGCAAAAGTGACCACATATTGATTGAACTGGAACTTAATGAAGAAAAACATAAGAAAAGAAATGAGCAATATAGAAAAGGAAGAATGATGTATGAAAAAACAAACTTTGATAAAATAAGAGAATTCTTTCAACAAGAAAACTGGGAAGAAATATACAAAGAAGAAACAACAGTGGAAGAGCAATGGAATATTTTGAATTTTTTTTTACAAAAAAGTAGTGGAAAAGTATGTCCCAAGACAAAAACAAGAAAAAGATTATGTAAAATGCTGGTACAACAAAAGTTGTAGGGAGCTAAAAGACAAAAGAGACAAAGCCTGGACCAGATGGAAAAAAGACAGAAGACCTGAAAAATGGAAAATATATACCGGTTATAGAAATGAATATGTACAAACGTGCAGAGAGGAAAAGAGAAAATATGAAAAAGATGTCATAGAAAAGTGTAAAGATCAATCAAAACTGTTCTACAGATTTGTAAACAATAAACTGAAAAACAAACAAGACTTGGAGAAATTAAGACAAGAGGGAGTTGAATACACTGAGGAAATGGAAATGGCGGAAATTATGAACAAACATTTTAAATCAGTGTTTACAAGGGAGAACATACAACCTGAAGAGATTGAATGGAAAGAGAAAGTCCCCCCTATGGAAGAAATAGAAGTAACAAAGAATGAAATATTGACACACTTGAGTAATCTTGATGTCAGAAAATCGCATGGACCAGATGATATAGCAAACTGGATACTGAAAGAATGCAGGAATGAACTGGCAGACAAAATACATAGCATACTAAACAGTTCCTTGAAAGAAGGAAAAGTTCCAGAAGATTGGAAAAAAGCAAATATAGTACCTATATATAAAGGAGGAAATAAAGAAGAACCTACAAACTATAGACCAGTCTCCCTAACAAGTACAATAGCAAAAATTTGTGAAAGAATTATCAAAAGTAGATGGGTAAAATATTTAGAAAAAACAAAGTGTTAAATCCAAGGCAATTTGGATTCAGACAAGGACGATCATGCGTCACCAATTTAATATGTGTCTATTCAAGGCTAATAGATATAATACAAGAAAGAGATGGATGGGCGGACTGTGCATTTCTAGACCTAAAGAAAGCTTTTGACAAAGTACCACATAAGAAGTTGCTTAAGAAATTAGAAACTCAAGGAGGAATACAGGGAAAACTACTAAATTGGATGGAAGACTTTTTGCAAGAAAGAAAAATGAGAGTAGTGATAAGAAACCAGCACTCAAAATGGGATGAAGTAATAAGCGGTGTTCCGCAGGGAACAGTACTGGCCCCAATAATGTTTGCTATATATATTAATGATATGGATGAAGAAATAGAAAGCTATATGAGCTTCTTTGCAGATGATGCAAAACTACTGAAAAGAGTGAACACGGAAGAAGATTGTGAATCACTACAGAGAGATCTAAATATAGTACAGGAATGGAGTAGGAAGTGGGAGATGGAGTTCAATACAAAAAAAGTGTAGTATAATGGAATTTGGAAAAAGCAAAAACAGAATAACAGGAGCATATAAATTGGGAGAAGAAGGAATAAAAAAAGTAGAAAATGAGAAGGACCTGGGAGTCATTGTTATGAATAATATGTCACCTGAGAAACATATAAATAAGATTTTTGGAGAAACTTATAATTTAATAAGAACAATCAAAGTTGCATTTACATACCTGGATGAAGAAATGGTGAAGAAAATCCTAATCACCCTGATAAGACCAAGATTGGAATATGCAGGAACGATATGGTCACCAAGTACAAAAAAATGTATAAAAAAACTTGAAAGAATACAAAGAGCAATTACAAAACTGGCACCAACGCTCTCAAAACTATCATATGAAGAGAGACTAGAAAAACTTGAACTACAGACACTAGAGCAAAGAAGAGAGAGAGGAGATTTGATAGCTATTTACAGAATCATGAAAGGCATAGAAATTACTGATAGAGAGAATCTGATAAAATGGGATAACAGAAATACAAGAGGACATGGAAAGAAAATAAAAAAAGATAGCTATAGAAGAGACTTGAAAAAGAACAGCTTTCCTCACAGAGTAATAAACAGTTGGAACAAATTAGATGAGAAAGTGGTGTGTGCAAAAACAATACATGAATTTAAAAATAGTTTAGATAAAATGAGATATGAAGAGGGGACCCCACGAGCATAGCTCCCCTTCCCGTAAAATACAACTAGGTACAACTAGGTAAATACACACGTCGGTCGGAGTGGCAGCGAAATTCGGGCTCCGGAGTTATCCAAGAATTTCGAGGATCAGAACGACAAGGAAGTACCTGAGTTGTATTCACAAGGAAGGGGAAAGCTCGTGGTGTAGTGGGAAGGTGAAGAAAAAGGAGAAGGGAGGGATTACTGAGGAAAATGGAAGGAAATGAGGGTAAAATTTTACTTTCGACCATTGTAGGAATATAGCAATACAAAATTAAATAGTAATTTTGTAAATTAAAATGTATGAACGAAATATGCAATTTTGTGTGCGGAAATGAAAATAAAGTTGCTAAAACAGATTTCTTAAGTAACGAAGTCGTGTACGACGAATGGTACGCCATGTTTGTTATGGTAGATGCCGACGTCGGAGAAATGAAAGGACGATAAATTTGTCTAAACTAAACTAACCTAACCTGTGTTTAATAAATCATTACCTGCAAATTAGATATCATCCGGCTGGTCCTCGTCGTCGTCGTCGTGAGAGACGTTGGCGGGCTTTTCAACCACTCTCTCAGCTTTTGTATGGCTATATTCCTCCAATGGTCGAAAGTAAAATTTTACAGGTTAGGTTAGGTTACTTTAGGTTACTTTACTTTAGTTTAGACAAATTTATCGTCCTTTCATTTCTCCGACGTCGGAATCTACCATAACAAACATGGCGTACCATTCGTAGTACACGACTTCGTTACTTAAGATTTAAGAAATCTGTTTTAGCAACTTTTTTTATTTTCATTTCCGCACACAAAATTGCATTTTACGTTCATACATTTTAATTTACAAAATTACTATTTAATTTTGTATTGCTATATTCCAACAATGGTCGAAAGTAAAATTTTACCGAAATGAGGAAGGGGACGAATGGGCCCAGGATCTTAGGAAAGGTGTAAACAAACGGGGGTCGGAATATACAGACAAACAACAAGGAAGCAGAGGTGTGAAGAGCAGAAATATAGATAATAGCAGCTCAACGGAAAGAGATGATAACTGCTTTTATGGATTTAAAGAGGGAGGAGGGGACAACCTCTCCCGACTAGTAAATTTAGAGGAGAATCTAAAAAAAATGAACGAAGAATGGAAGGTTAGGTTTGACCAATTAACTCTAGTTGCCGAGAAAGTTGATAAACTGGAAGAACTAAGAAAAAGGAATAAAAATCTAAAGAAGTAGAAGAATTAAAAAGACAGTTAAGAGAAGTAAAGGAAGAGAATAAGGAATTAAAGAGGAATAACAAAGAAAATAAAGAGTCCATAGCAAAAGAAGTGGTTGGAAAAAGGTCCAGGAGAATAACAAAATTGAATTTAGAGATATAGTGAAACAACAGATGAAGGAATAAAATGAAGACACAGTTATTAAAATGATGAGAGAGAAGGAGAATATAGTAAGAGACTTGGCAGATAAAAAGAAATGTATAATTATATTAGGGATGGAAGAGGAGTATAATCTAAATAGAACTACAAGAATAAAGGAGGAAAAGGAAAGAGTAAATAGTATATTAGAAGTAGTTCAAGAAGATGAATCAGAAATAGTGAAACAAATAGAAGAAATGTCTAGGCTCGTGAAATACAATACTGATAAGACCAGACCAATTAAGGTTAAATTCAGGTCACAAACGACAACAGAGAATATCTTAGCAAAAACAGGGAAACTAGCAGACAGTGAACAATTTAAACAAGTATGGATAAAAAGAAAAATTAATAAAGAGGAAAGAGAGGATGAGAAAGCAAAAAGACGCTAAGGGAAAAAACGAGAAAAGAACAAAGACAGAAAAAGAGAAATTCTATTGGAGAGTAGTGAATATGAAAGTGAGGAAATTGTTCATAGCAGAGAAAAACGAAAGGGAAACAGAAAACACGATGGAAGTAACACAATATTAAAAGTGTCTTACACAAATATAGATGGCTTAATAACAGGCTTGAACGAATTGAATGATTACCTGTAGGAAAAAGAACCGAACATAATGGGAATTGTAGAGACAAAATTGAAAAGTCCACTATAACCCAACAATGTAGGACATAGTGCATATAATTGTTGGATTAGAAACAGAGAGGTAAAACAAGGGGGTGGAGTTATGCTCCTGACTAAGAAGGATATAAATGTGAAGAATGTTACATATGGAAAGAATAGAGTAGAGATGATTACGATGGAAGTGAAGGACAAGGAGAAGAAGAGCAGGAAGTTTGTAGTAAATTATGTGCCTCCTAAAACGGCTTCGTGGGAAGAGAGAGAACACAAAAATATGTTAGTAGACAACAGGATATCACTAAGATAATGGAAGATGGAGGACGAATAATTATAATGGGTGACTTTAATTGTAAAGAAATTTGCTGGGAAAAGATGACAGTGAAGGGTGGAGATGACCAATGGGGAAATGTATTACTTGATATGGTTATTGAACATACAATGACGCAATGGATACAAGAGAATACTAGGTATAGAAATGAGGAAGAACCATCGAGACTGGACCTAATAATCACATCAGAACCCGAAATAGTGGACAAGATCGAATATAAACACCAATAAGTAAAAGCGACTACATATTAGTTGAACTGGAACTAAACGAGGAAAAATACATGAAAAAAACGAACAATATAGAAAGGGAAGATTGATGTATGAAAAAAAAAAACAATCTTTGACAAAATGAAATAATTCTTTCAAAAAGCTGACTGGGAAAGAATACACAAGGAGGAAACAACAGTAGAAGAGAAATGGAGTATTTTGACAAAAATTTATAAAGGAGTGGAAAAGTATGTGCCAAGACAAAAGCAAGAAAAATGATATGTAAAGTGCTGGTACAACAAAAGATGTAGGGAGTTAAAAGACAAAGGCGATAATGCTTGGATGAAATGGAAAAAAGACAAAAAACCTGAAAAATGGAAAATATATACTAGTTATAGAAATGAATATGTACAGGTGCGCAGAGTAGAAAAGATAAAATACGAAAAGATGTCATAGAAAAATGTAAAGATCAACCAAAACTATCTTACAGATTTGTAAATAACAAACTGAAAAGCAAACAAGAATTAGAGAAACTACGTCAAGGAGGAGTCGAATACACAGAGGAAATAGAAATGGCAGAAATTATGAATAAGCAATTTAAATCGGTGTTTACAAGGGAGAACATACAACCTAAAGATATCGAATGGGAGGAGAGAGTTCCCCCTATGAAAGAGATAGAAGTATCAAGAAATGAAATAGTGAAACACTTGAGTAATCTCCATGTCAGAAAATCGCATGGACCGGATGAAATGGCAAACTGGATTTTGAAAGAATGCAGGAATGAACTGGCAGACAAAACACATAGCCTAATAAACAGTTCATTGAAAGAGTGAAAAGTTCCAGAAGATTGGAAAAGAGCAAATATAGTACCTATATATAAAGGGGGAAACAAGGAAGACCCTACTAACTATGGGCTGGTCTCTCTTACAAGTACGATAGCTAAAATCTATGAAAGAATGATCAAAATTAGATGGGTAAAACATTTGAAAAAAACACACATACATACATATACCAAGGCTTTTTCCCCCTTACTAGGGAGGTAGCCAAAAAGGAAAAGGCATAAAATCATTCCCACCCATTCCATCCCTGATAACACTCCACACCCCTCCACCCTCCCTCCCATCTTAGCACCCCCTAGATGACGGGTCATCCCTGCACCCTGTCCACTGCCCTGGGTCAGAAGCAGTGTCGCAAGACACAGCACATCCACAGTAAGGCCGCTTCATTAAATCGGCGACCCCCCCTCTCCGTCCCCCCATATAAAGGAGAGGACGGGGAGAAATCCCTTCGGGCTGCGTCAAAAATTTGCTCACACATACTACCTCACCCCCCATCCCCCCGTCCATTCCACCTCATGCATCACAACATCTTCCATATACAACCATTCTCCATTCACCCCTGTCTTCTGTCCTCTCCCGTCCTTCCTCAACAGACATTCCCCTCTTCCCCAAAGCCCCCTTCACCCCATCCATCCATCTCATCCTAGGACGTCCCCTCATGTTCACTCCCTCCACATCTGCCTTCCATACCTCCTTTACTAGTCTTTCTTCACTCATTCTTTCCATGTGTCCAAACCATCCTAATACTCTTTCATCAACCCTATCTCCCAACTCCCTTTCCACCCCTGTTCTCCTCCTCACCTCCTCATTTCTCACTCTATCTAGCCTAGTAACCCCCATCATACTTCTCAGATACTTCATCTCAAACACATTCAAACTCCTTCTCTCTTCCTCTCTTATGTTCCATGTTTCTGCTCCATACAGTGCTGTTGGCACAATCACTCCTTCATACGGTCTCCTCTTAGAATCCATTCCCAAATTTCTATTCCTCATTACACTTTTTAATCCACCAAGGCATTTACTCGCTTCTCTCAATCTACATTCTATCTCCACCTTTACTCCACCTTTTCCTGCCACATTTGCACCCAAGTATCTAAAACTATCCACTTCCTCCATTTGCTCTCCCTTAATGCTCACTTCCAGATTACTGCCACTTTCACCCCTTGTACATCTCATCACCTTACTTTTACCCATATTTATCTTCAGCTTTCTTCTATCACACACTCTCCCAAACTCTGTTACCAACTTCCTCAATCCCTCCTCCGATCCTGCCACAAGCGCAGTGTCGTCCGCAAACAACAGCTGGCTCACCTCCCACTTTTCTCCATTTTCTATAACCATCTCCAATCCCTGACCCACTACCCTTGCATTTACCTCTCGCACCACCCCATCCATGTATAAGTTGAACAGCCAGGGCGACATAACGCATCCTTGACGAAGTCCCACATTTACCTCAAACCACTCACTCTCTCCATTTCTAATCCTGAGACAAGCTCTACTACTCTCATAAAAAACTCTTGACAGCTCCGAGAAGCTTTCCTCCTATCCCGTATATCTGCATAACCTCCCACAGTGCCTTTCTGTCTACCCTGTCGTAAGCCTTTTCCAGATCCATAAAAGCCCCCAAAAAATCTTTCCCCTTTCCTATAGCTTTCTTAATATATCTGTCTTACCACAAAAATCTGATCTACACAACCTCTACCTGTCCTAAATTCACACTGTTCTCCACCAATTACTCCCTCTGTTCCTCTCCTAATCCTCTCAATCAAGATCCTCCCATAAGCCTTCCCAACTACACTTAACAAGCTAATCCCTCTGAAACTACTACATTCACACTTGTCCCCCTTTCCCTTGTAAAGTGGAACTATACAAGCACTCCTCCAGTCCTCCGGCACTCTACCTTCTCTCCAGCAAACATGAAATAACCTCACCAACCAGTCCACCATCACTGTACCTCCTTTTTTAAGACATTCTGCATGGTATCCATCCAGACCAGGTGCCTTACCTGCTTTCATCATCTTAACAACTGCCTTCACTTCATCCTTCCTTATTTCTCCTCCATTCTCCTCACTCATCACTCTCATTTTCTTAGCATTTCCCACTGCAGCTATCTTTCCCTCCCTATCCTCCTTCACATTTAGCAACTCCCTAAAATATTCTGCCCACCTTCCCCTTACTGCCTTCTCCTCCATTATCATCTCTCCATCTGCACATTTTATCTTTTCTTCTCTACTTGATTCGCCTCCTCTTCCTCTCTTAATTTCTTTCCAAAACATCTTTTCATTACTTTCAAAATTTTCTGTCATACTCTTACCCCATTTTACATCTGCTCTCCTCTTTGCCTCCTTTACCTTTTTCTTTACTTCTCTTTTCTTTTCTTTGTACCTCTCATATGACTCCCTCGTCCTATTTTGTAACCAATCTGAGTAAGCTCGCTTCTTCTCTTCTACAACCTTCTTCATTTCCTCATCCCACCATTCACTACCCTTCAAAAAAACAAACGTAATAAATCCAAGACAATTTGGATTTAGACAAGGACGATCATGCGTCACAAACTTAACGTGTTTCTATTCAAGGCTAATAGATGTAATACAAGAAAGAGATGGATGGGCTGATTGTGCATTTCTAGACCTGAAAAAAGCTTTTGATAAGGTCCCACATAAGAAATTGCTTAAATTAGAAACTGCAGGAGGAATACAAGACAAACTACTGAAGTGGATGGAAGACTTCTTGCATGAAAGAAAAATGAGAGTTATGATAAGAGACAAACACTCTAATTGGGATGAAGTGATAAGTGGTGTTCCACAAGGAACAGTTCTGGCCCCAATAATGTTTGCTATATATATTAATGATATGGATGAAGGAATTGAAAGTTATATGAGCTTCTTCAAGTGAACAATGAAGAAGATTGTGAGTCACTACAGAGTGATCTCAATAAAGTATGGGAATGTAGTAGGAAATGGGAGATGGAATTCAATATCAAGAAGTGTAGTAAAATGGAATTTGGAAAAACCAAAAAAGAATAGTAGGATCATATAAATTGGGAGAAGAAATAAAAAAAAAAAGTACAAAAAGATTACAAAGGCGGAGCATGCCGACAGGAGACCTTTTGATCCATATCTAGGTCGGATGCGAAAAAAAATCATATTAATAATAAAACAATAAATAAAAAACTATAATAATGTAAATAACAAACAAAATACATAAATAAATGCATAGGTATAGTTAAATAATAAACAAACAGGTAAATAGTAAATAATAATAAATTGACATATAACTAATAATAAATGAAAATCAGACAGACAAATGATAACAAAACAAAAACAAATAATATAAGATAAATTATAATCATTACAGCATCTTACTTAGGTATTTATCTAACTGATTCTTAAAGCTTCGAACTGAACTACATTGCACTACCTGTGCAGGAAGTTTATTCCATTCATTTACTACACGGTTGGCAAAGTTGTTTCTACCTACTTCTAAATTGAATCTATTTCCGGATAGTTTGAGACCATTGTTTCTTGTCTGATTCTCATTCAATGTGAAAATTTGGTCACTTTTGATGTTGTCAATTCCCTTTAAAATCTTAAAGACCTGTATCAAGTCACCTCTGAGTCTACGCTTTTTTAGGGAAAACAGATTCATGTGTTTTAGTCGATTTTCGTATGATTTATTTTTGATATTTGGAATCAGAAAATGAGAAGGACCTGGGAGTCATTATTATGAATAATATGTCCCCTGAGAAGCATATAATTTTTTTTTTTTTTTTAGAAACTTATAATCTAATAAGAACAATCAAAGCGGCATTTACATACCTGGACGAAGAAATAGTGAAGAAAATACTAGTTATCTTGATAAGACCAAGACTGGAATATGCAGCGACGATGTGGTCACCAAGTACAAAAAAATGTATAAAAAAAATTGAAAGAATACAAAGAGCAATTACAAAACTGGCACCAACAATCTCAGAACTATCATATGAAGAGAGACTAGCAAAACTTGAGCTACAGACATTAGAGCAAAGAAGAGAGAGAGGAGACTTGATAACTATTTATAGAATCATGAAAGACATAGAAACTGTTGATAGAGAGGATCTAATAAAATGGGAAAGTAGAAATACAAGAAGACACGGAAAGAAAATCAAGAGACAGTTGTAGAAGAGATCTGAAAAAAAAACTTTCCACATTTGTAACAAGTTAGATGAGAAAGTGGTGTGTGCAAAAACAATACACGAATTTAAAACAGTCTAGATAAAATGAGATATGGAGACGGGACACCACGAGCATAGCTCCCCTTCCCGTAAAATACAACTAGGTAAATACAACTTGGTAAATGCACACACACACACACGCATACACACACACACACACACACACACACACACACACACACACACACACACACACACACACACACACACACACACACACACACACACACGATCGTCGGATTGACGGCGAAGATTGGAACTCCGGAAAAAAACACACACGTAATTTTCGTGGATTTCAACGACGATGGAGTACCTGTGTTGTATTAATAGGTAAGGGGAAAGCTCGTGGTGTAGTGGGCAGGTAAAGAAAAAGGAGAAGGGGAGGGATTAGTGAGGAAAATGGAAGCAAATGAGGAAGGGGAGGAACGGGCCCCGGACGTTAGAAGGGGTGTAAACAAGAGATGTGCAGAGGACACAGCTGAAGTCGAACAAGTCAGTAAAGGCATTAAAACTAGAATTATAGATAAGAGCAGCTCAATAGAAAGTGGAGATAATTATTTCTATGGATTTAATGAGGGAGGAGATGACAACCTCCCCCGATTAGCAAGTCTAGAGGAAAAACTATAAAAAAAAAAAAAAATTGAACGGATCATGGGAGGTTAGGTTTAGCCAACTTGCACTAATTACACAAAGAGTTGATGAATCGGAAGAGCTAAAGAAGGAGAACCAAAATCTAAATAAAGAAATAAAAAGACAGTTAAAAGAAGTAAAGGAGAATGAGGAATTAAAGAGGAATAATAAAGAGAAAATGTGAGAAAGGTGAGAATAAAGAGTCCATAGCAAAAGAGGAAAGTGGTTGGGAAAAGGTTCAGGAGGATAATAGAATTTATTTTAGGGATATAGTGAAACAACAGATGAAGGAACACACTAAAGACGCAGTTATTAAAGTGATGAGAGAGAAGGAAAATATAGTAAGAGAATTAGAGGATAAAAAGAAATGTATAATTATATTGGGAATGGAAGAGAAGCATAATCATAAATAGGATTACAAGAGTAAGAGACGAGAAAGTAAAAGGAAACAAGGCATTAAAACTATTTCAAGAAGGTGAACAGGAAAATGGGAAAGAAATTGAAGAAATACATAGACTAGGGAAATACAGTATAGACAAGACCAGACCAATTAAGGTTAAATTTAGGCCACAAACGACAGCAGAGAATATCATAGCAAAAACAGGGAAACTAGCAGAAAGTGATCAGTACAAACAGGTATGGATAAAAAGAGAGATGAATAAAGAGGAAAGAGAGGAAAAAAATTGAAGCTAAGAAAAAAAAAACGAGAACAGAACAGAGTCAATGAGAAACTCTATTGGAGAGTATTAGATATGAAAATGAGGAAATGTTTCATAGCAGAGAAAAACAGAAGGGAAACAGAAAACAGGGTGGAGGTAACAGAAAATTAAAAGTGTCCGTTACAAATATAGATGGATTAATAACAGGCTTGAATGAACTGAATGGTTACCTTGTGGAAAAGGAATCTGACATAATGGGAATTGTGGAGACAAAATTGAAAAGTCCATTACCACCCAACAGTGTAGGACATGGTGTATATAATTATTGGATTAGAAACAGAGAAGTAAAACAAGGTGGTGGAATTAAGTTCCTGACTAAGAAGGATATAAATGTGAGGAATGTTACATATGGAAAGAATAGAGTGGAGATGATTAGGATGGAAATAGAGAACAGGGACAAGAAGAGCAGGAATTTTGTGGTAAATTATATACCTCCTAAAACGGCTTCGTGGGAAGAGAGAGAACACAAGAATATGTTAGAAGACACAAGGATAACACTAAATAAGATAATGGAAGATGGAGGAAGAACAATTATGATGTGTGACTTTAATTGTAAAGAAATCTACTGGGAAGAGATGACGGTGAAGGGTGGAGACGACCTATGGGGAAATGTACTACTTGATATGATTATAGAACATACAATGACACAATGGATACAGGAGAATATTAGGTATAGAAATGAGGAAGAACCATCGAGACTGGACCTAATAATCACATCAGAACCTGAAATAGTGGACAAGATTGAATATAAGACACCACTAAGTAAAAGTGACCACATATTAGTTGAACTGGAACTAAATGAAGAAAAATACTTGGAAAAAACGAACAATATAGAAAAGGAAGAATGGTGTATGGAAATTTTTTAATTTATAAAATGAGATTTTTTTTTCTTAAAAAAAAAAGCAGACTGGGAGAGGATATACAAAGAGGAAACAACAGTAGAAGAGAAAAAAATATATAACGTAAGCGGAGTTGAAAACACAGGAGTCTTAGTCTTGAGTTTGTTCCTGACTAGTTTCGCTCACGTCAACCTGTCAGAATGTCCCAGCAAAAATTTATAAGGAAGGATTGGAAAAGTATGTTCCAAGATAAAAACAAGAAAAAGGATATGTAGAATGTTGGTACAACAAAAGATGTAGCGAGTTAGAAGATAAAATGGATAAAGCTTGGATAAAATGGAGGAAAAACAAAAAACAAAACGAAAATGACAAATATATACTGGTTATAGAAATGAATATGTACAAGTGCGCAAAGAAGAAAAGAGAAAATACGAAAAGGATGTCATAGAAAAATGTAAAGATCAACCAAATCTATTTTATAGATTTGTAAACAACAAACTGAAAAACAAACAAGAATTAGTGAAATTATGACAAGGAGAAACAGAATACACAGAGGAAATAGAAATGGCAGAAATTATGAACAAGCATTTTAAATCAGTGTTTACGAGGGAGACCATACAACTTAGAGATGTTGAGTGGGAGGGGAAAGTCCCCCCTATGAAAGAGTCAGAAGTAACAAGGAATGAAATAATGAATCACCTGAGTAATCTCGATGTCAGAAAATCGCATAGTCCAGATGAAATGGCAAACTTGATTTTGAGAGAATGCAGGAACGAAGTAACAGACAAAATACATAGTCTAATAAGCAGTTCATTGAAGGAAGAAAAAGTTCCAGAAGATTGGAAAAGAGCAAATATAGTAGGGGAGACTGGGTTAAGATGAACCATCGGGTAAGATGAGCCCCCCCTTGCCATTTCGTAATTACAAACCAGATCAAGCTCTACTAGTGCACACACAAAGCCATTAGTCATCACATGTCTCTTGCAACGTAAAGACGTTCTTGTGTGTGTCTGTCAGATTTTGTGCCAGAAAATCTGTTTCTTCCATCAAAAGGTAAAATATCTTACACTGAGGATTTTATCAATTACTCTGGTAAGTATTAATTTTATTTGGTTAAGAATTACTGGTGATCAGTTTAGTATTTGACCATTTCTTTGTGTACATTTCCGATCAATTCGTTTTACAGTGCTATGTTTATAATCGATTAATTGAAAATATCTGCAATGGGGTAAGATGAACCTTTAAATTTGGGGGTCGAATGAACAGACGGTTCATCTTACCTCATCACGTGTGAATTATCATTTGATAATATTCATGTTGCCTATTTGATTTCAGATGCCGCGAAAGTATATCTGGAAAACGGGACGGGCCCCTGTACCCCTTGATGTATAGATACAATAAGAAATTCCAGCGCAAGTCCCCAATATGTGTCACCGTTGGCAATCTATCCTTTCCCTAAAGCTCACTCACAAAAAAACTGATAAAGGAGGAGGAAAGAAAAGGACAACAAAAATGATAATTGATACGCCTGTCCGAAATGAAGTGGCAGCAGAGAGGGTGAAGAAATGTACCAAGAGTAGCAAGAGAAATAAAAAAGTCAAGAGGAATTTGTTTGCCAAGAGACAGAAGTCAAACAGATAGCATCTAATACCACTTCAGATGATGATAGTGGGAGTGATGTGTGTGAGACCATAGATCCACTTACAAATGAGTCTGATGACGATATATGAGATGACGAGCTGACGGAAGGAGATTTTGTGGTAATGAACATTCATGGTGCGAAAGGAACCAAGCAGAGATATATCGCAAGAATTGACGTAATCGATGGTGATGAAATTGAGGGAGTTTTCATGAAGACAATCCCGGGGCATAGGCCCACTGAAGGCAAACAAGCCTTCATAATTGACCACGAAGATGAAGCATCATTTGCTAAACAAGATATTGTGATGGTACTCCCAGTTCCAAAAAGCTTGTCTGCGGAAGTCCAACCAGTTTGTGTTTCCATGTGACTTGAAAAAGTTTAATCTGCTTTAACCATGTTGATGGTGCATTGCATACAATCACGGAAAAACATTAAAAATTTTGTTCTGTTTTCAAAAGTTCTTTTTATTTTATTATCTTATACTTCTATGAGGAAATACATGTACATGTTAGTGGAAGTAATAAATAAACAATTGTAATATAAGCTGTTTTTATGGAGATATCCATTGTTTACTTCACGGTGTGGTTTAATTTACCCCCACTAGATGGGGGTAAGTTGAACCTTTCGAAACTTTGTTCAAAGTCTCTAAAAAGGTGGAAGCCTTATTGGTAGAAAATTTTGTCTATGGTTAAAGATAAGTAACCGAAGCTCAAATTAACACCAACAGAGACAAGGTCATGCTAACAGGTAAGACCCCAGGTCGAAAAACCTGAAAAAGGGCTCATCTTACCCCAGTCTCCCCTACCATATATAAGGGGGGAAACAAAGAAGACCCTACAAACTATAGACTGGTCTCTTTTACAAGTACGATAGCTAAAATTTGTGAAAGAATAATCAAAATTAGATGTGTAAAGCATTTGGGAATAAAATGTACTAAACCGAGGCAGTTTGGATTTAGACAAGGAAGATCATGTGTCACAAACTTGATGTGTTTCTATTCAAGGCTAATAGATGTAATACAAGAAAGAGATGGATGGGCTGATTGTGCCTTTCTAGACCTGATAAAAGCCTTTGATAAGGTGCCACACAAGAAATTGCCAAAGAAATTAGAAACTGCAGGAGGAATACAGGGCAAACTACTTAAGTGGATGGAAGACTTCTTGCATGAAAGAAAAATGAGAGTAGTGATAAGAGACAAACATTCCAATTGGGATGAGGTGATTAGTGGTGTTCTACAAGGAACAGTTTTGGCTCCAATAATGTTTGCTATATATATTAATGATATGGATGAAGGAATTGAAAGTTATATGAGCTTCTTCGCAGACGATGCAAAAATGTTGAAAAAAGTGAATACCGAAGAATATTGTGAGTCGCTGCAGAGTGATTTCAATAAAGTATGGGAATGGAGTAGGAAGTGGGAGATGGAATTCACATTAAGAAGTGTAGTATAATGGAATTCGGAAGAGGCATAAAAAAAAAATGTGGGATCATATACATTGGGAGAAGAAGAAATTATAAAAGTAGAAAAAGAGAAGGACCTAGGAGTCATTATTATGAATAATATGGCCCCTGAGAAACATATAAACAAAACTGAAGAAACTTATAATTTGATAAGATCAATCAAAGTGGCATTTATATACCTGGACGAAGATATGGTGAAGAAAATATTAGTCACTTTGATAAGACCAAAATTGGACTATGCAACGACGACGTGGTCACCAAGTACAAAAAAAAAAAAAAAAAATGTATAACAAAACTTGAAAGTATACGAAGAGCAATAACGAAATTGGAGCCAACGCTCTCAGAACTATCATATGAGGAGAGGCAGGCAAAATTTGAGCTACAGACATTAGAGCAAAAAAGAGAGAGAGGAGAATTGATAACTATTTATAGAATTATGGAAGGCATGGAAATTATTGATAGGGAGGATCTGATAAAATGGGATGGTAGAGATACAAGAGGACATTGAAAGAAAATCAAGGAAGACAATTATAGAAGAGACCTGAAAAAGAACAGCTTTTCCCACAGAATAATAGACGTTTGGAACAAGTTAGATGAGAATGTGGTGTGTGCAAAAACGATACACGAATTTAAAAACAGTCTAGATAAAAAGAGATATAGAGACGGGACACCACGAGCATAGGTCTCCTTCCCGTAAAATACAGCTAGGTAAATAAAAATAGGTAAACACACACACACACACACACACACACACACACACACACACACACACACACACACACACACACACACACACATATATATATATATATATATATATATATATAATGCAAACAATCACATCACCATGATACGAATACGAAAATGCAAAATAATCACAAGGGAAATTTGCAGACGGTACTTTCGTATGTACACATACTCGTATATATATAAATATATACATACAAGGTATGGTCAATAAGTAATGAGAAAATGTCAGGCGAGACATTAAATATTGATCAAAATACTACTTCATGGTGAAATACACATACATATATTCTATAAAATTACTTACTGGCAACTTTCTATATTTTTAGATCTGAGTGCAGCGGTGAACGTGGTGGAACCAGTCTGATTCGGTTTGCTGATCTGTGAACACTTGTCAAGATGCAGGGAAACATGGAGGAACGTTACGCCATCAAATTCTGTGTTAAACTTAAGAAAACCAAAGAAGCTTATGGAATGTTAAAGGAGGCCTATGGGGATGAACAGATGAGGCAAGCAAGTTTCTATCGGTGGTTTAACAGATTTTCTGAAGGAAATGAACAGGTTGAGGATGAACCCAGATCTGGAGCACCGAAAAGTGCACGCAAGGAGGAAAACATTGAGGAAGTGCAAAGGTTAGTGATACAAGACCGTTGAATATCTGTGAGGATGATATCTGAAGCTGTTGGTATTAGTATTGGCACAGTAGAGACAGTTCTGACCGAAGATCTGAAGCTCCACAAAGTCTGTGCCAAGTTCGTGCCAAATACCTTCTCCGATGACCAGAGGCAGTTTCGTGTGGAATGTTGCACCGGCATTCTCGAAATGATAGAGGCTGATTCAGGTTTCCTGAATAAAGTAGTGACTTGCGACGAGAGCTGGGTGTTCACCTACGACCCTGAGAGCAAACGTCAGAGTGCTCAGTGGAAGCACGCGACCTCTCCCAGACCCAAAAAGACAAAGATAAGCAGGTCGCAAGAGAAGGCCATGGTCATTCCTTTCTTTGACTCCCAGGGGCTTATTCACGTTGAATGGATTCCTCAGGGCCAAACCGTCAATAAGGAATATCACCTTACTGTTCTGAAAAGGTTCAGGGAGAAGATGAGGAAGAAGAGTCCTCAGCAGTGGAGGAGTGGTCAGTGGTGGTTTCACCAGGACAATGCCCCATGCCACAAGTCAGCGCTGGTGACCACCTGGATGGCCGACAGGGGAATAAAAGTGGTACAACACCCACCCTACAGCCCTGAGCTAGCCCCTTGCGACTTCTCCCTGTTCCCACGCATGGATGACAGCCTCAGGGGAACCAGATTCCAGTCAACAGAGGAGCTGAAAGAGGCATCGGAAAGTTATCTGAAGGGACTACTGAAAAAAGACTATGAGGAGGTCTTCCGGGATTGGGAGAGACGCATGCAGAAGTGTGTAGATGTGAGAGCCAATTATTTGGAAGAAACAAAGTTTTGTAAGTTTATGAAAATAAACAGTTTCTCTCCTGACATTTTCTCATTACTTATTGATCGCAGTGGTACATACATACATACATGCATACATATAAATATATATATATATATATATATATATATATATATATATATATATATATATATATGATGTAAGCGGAATAGGAAACACAGGAGTCTTGGTCTTGAGTTTATTCCTGACTAGTTTCGCAGGTATGCTTTTTCAAAGGAATATTCCTTTGAAAAAGAAAACCTGCGAAACTAGTCAGGAATAAACTCAAGACCAAGACTCCTGTGTTTCCTATTCCGCTTACATCAACCTGTCAGAATGTCTCAACATATAAATATATATATATATTATATATATATATATATACATATATAATATATATAATATATATATGTATATATATATGTGTGTACATATCTACATATATATATATATATATAAATATGTATTATATACATACATACGTGTATACGCACACACGCACACACACACACACACACACACACACACACACACACACACACACACACACACACACACACACACACACACACACACACATATATATATATATATATATATATATATATATATATATATATATATATATATATATATATATATATATATATATATATATATACAGACATGACAGAATCGAATAGACACTAAGAGAAATCGTTTAATTTATTAAACAAGCAATTGATCCAATTAAAGTGCTTACAAATGATCACAATGTGAATAACTAATACTTGGTTGACATCCCCTTTGCTTTTCCCAATGTAAGGACCCTTCTAGACATGTTAGTGATTAGTTCACGAATATCATCTTGAGTGATTTCTTTCCGTGTTTCCCGTAGTAATCCTAAGAGTTCGGGCTTTGAATATGGCTTCCTGTTCTTTTTGCAAAGTTGCCGATCTAATATAGGTGTTCAATAGGGTTCATATCCGGGGACTGACTTGGCCATGGAAGTTTCCTGTTCCCATTTTGACTCAACCAATTTTGTGTTGCCTGAGCAGTGTGACAAGGAGCTCTATATTCCATAAATCGGAAGACATTTTTACTCATTCTACCACTGAAGAATATTGGAATGAGTCCTTCCTTTAATATAGAAACATATTTGCCTGAATCGATGTTTCCTTGACACTCCACAAGCTCTGACTAACCATCACTCCAAATTGCACCGCACACCATTATTGAAATGCCCCCATGTTTCATTGTTGGCTGCAGTCTTTGAGGTCAAAGTCTTTACTACAGAGTCTCCAGACTCACACTCTTCCACTGTCAGAAAATATTGCGAATCATGACTCATCAGAGAAAATGACAATGCTCCAAAAGGCCACAGGTCTTTCCACCATCTCAACAGCCCAATCCTTTCTGCACTTGATATTAGCTTGACGGAGTGGTTTCCTTCTTGCAGCTCTGCCATAGTAACCCAGACGTAAGCTTCTGAGGGCCCGGGATGACTTGAATGAAGTTTTGTGCCCTTCTTGCCCTCTCTGGTGAATTGTACGATCACTCTATTAACAGTAGAAAGGGGTATTGACAGATTTTCAGATATTTTGCGTTGACTAAGTCCACCTGCATGTTGACCCACAATACGACCTCGCTGAAATTTAGATAGGTCCACTGCTCCTTCTGTTCGTGGCATGCTTGCTTAATCTTGTATGTAATCTGAAACATAAATCTAGGTAAACATAACAGGTAAATTTGAACAACATTAAGCACAAAGAACAGAAATGCATTTTTCTTGGTGTCTATTCATTTCTGTCATGTCTATGTATATATCTATCTATCTATATATATGTATGTATATATATATGTTTTTATATATATTTATATATATATATAAATATATATCTATCTATCTATATATATATATATATATATATATATGGAATTAAACTCTCATACTGGAATTCAAACCCTCGCCTGAGCGGCTTGATCTTTATAAGATGAAGGCCGAACCATCGTGCCAACACAACCCTTCAAAATGGAACGACTTAGTTCACGGTCATAATGACACAAAGACACTTGTCAGAAGACTAGCCTGCATAAAGAATTTGATGCAAGACAGTATAAACCGTGTTCACTCAGGTGCCTTCGGTGGAACGAGAGGCCGTGAACTAAGTCATTTCCTTTTGAAGGGTCGGGGTGGCACGATGGTACGGTCTTCGTCTTATAAAAAAAACCGCTCGGGCGAGGGTTCAAATCTCAGTAGGAGAGTTTAATTCCAAATGTCATGACACAAAACTATATATATATATATATATATATATATATATATACATATATATATATATATATATACATATATATATGTATGTATGTATATATATATATATATATATATATATATATATATACTCATAAATCTCATGCAGGTCTTCCTACTGCAGTGTGATGTGTATGTGGTCGTGTATGGATGTGTGTGTGTGTGTGTGTGTGTGTGTGTGTGTGTGTGTGTGTGTGTGTGTGTGTGTGTGTGTGTGTGTGTGTGTGTGTGTGTGTGTGTGTGTGTGTGTGTGTGTGTGTGTGTGTGTGTGTGTGTGTGTGTGTGTGTGTGTGTGTGTGTGTGTGTGTGTGTGTGTGTGTGTGTGTGTGTGGACTTGTATATGTGCAAGCATTTACAAAATAGTTATGGAGAGGTAAGTAGGCAAAGATGCATGTCGATACATAGCTTGGCAGAAAGATACACTTCTGTCAATATCCAATACATTGGTAAAGGAAAGAAGAAGAAGAAGAAGAAGAAGAAGAAGAAGAAGAAGAAGAAGAAGAAGAAGAAGAAGAAGAAGAAGAAGAAGAGGAAGAAGAAAAGTTGTGATCTCCGGATGGATTGGCGGTGCACAATTTCCTCGACTTGTTCCTCTTTGGTCTCTGACATTTATTTCGGCGACTTGTGAGACCCCTATTGTTTTAGTGTGGTCACAAACTTCACGCACACACACACACACACACACACACACACACACACACACACACACACACACACACACACACACACACACACACACACACACACACACACACACACACACACACACACACACACACACGATCAAATATGAGCTCTCTTCCGGGAGGGAAATAGCTGTCGATCACGAGTCCAACACGTGATCCAAGAGCATGTTAAATATCACACACACACACACAAATACACTAACGCGCGCAAACACACACGGTCATATATGAGCTCTGAGCTCTTTTCCGGGAGGGAAATAACTGTCGATCATGAGTCCAATACGTGATCCAAGAGGATGGTGAAGATTACACACGCACAATAATAAACTACTCGATGGCGCGGTTGGTAGAGTTCCTGGCTGTCCGGGTGATGTGGTTAGTTGCTGCATCATGGTAAATGGGTATTCATCCGTAAGAGAATGATTAAATTAAATTTTATATCTCTTTGGACTTCTTATTGTTAGTTAGTTAGAGGGTAGGATAGATAAGATGGGGAGAGGGAGGGAGTTGGGGGATTTTGGGGTTTAGTCGAAGGAAAGAGTGAAATGGAAGGAAGTAAGAGTTATGAAAGATATGGGGCAGACCCACTTGCTCGGTTAATTTTATAGTCTTGTGGACTGTTGATTTTTTTTTTTTCCTTCTTCTTCTTCTTAAGGCTATCGACCCATGAGGGGGTCATTAAGCCTGGTGTGAACCTGCGATCCTGTTTGATTTACCATTACAATTTCCACAACAGTCCTGTTGTGCGCAAATAAAACACTACTTTGTCAATAAGGATATAGTCATTGGCCAAAAGATTTGTCACGTTTAATTGAATGTTCTTGAGTCTACAGTGATGTATAAGCGCCTGGCGCTGTGTGTTATATTTCTTGCAGTGTATGAGTATGTGTCTTACTGATAGTGTCATGTTGCAGGTGTTGCACTGGGGAGGAAAAACGCCAGTGATGTAAGGATCTAGGTGGGTGATGTAGGTGGAATTCATCCTCAGCCTTGCTATGGCGATTTCCTCCCGTCTATTTCTTCTGTGTAATGTTGACCAGTCTGTTATGTGCTCCTTTTGTTTGTGTGTGATGTGGAGATTGCCCCACTGGTGTTGCCAGTGGGCGTGTAATTGTTTTTTAATGATAGAATTGAAAGTGCCTATGTCTATGGGTATATCTGTGATACAGTCCTTTTCTAACGCAGATTTGGCCAGCGTGTCCGCTTTCTCGTTCCCGGAGATCCCAATGTGGCTGGGAACCCAAGAGAGAGTAATGGACTTGTTGGTCGTCGAGAGTGCGCTAATGATTTTGCCCAGGAGAGAATTCCTCATTTGGTTACCTGATTTAATTGACTGTAATGCACTCAAAGAATCTGAGAAAATAACAAAGTTACTATGTGTGTCAGATTGAGCGTTTTCTATCGCTTTGGATATTCCGAAGAGTCCGGCAATATAAATGCTCGTATGGTCCGGCAATCTGAACATCTTCCGGGTTGTGGAGCTATATAACCCTGTCCCTGTCTTACGGCCACACTTGGAACCATCCGTATACAGTGCCCTGTGGTCAGTGTACCCGTTGATGACTTGTAGGGTCTTCTGTCGGAGTTCTTCTACCGAGCACGATTTCTTCTGGAGGTCTTCGTTGATGTTGACGTTCAGGGTGATCTTTTCCCACGGTGGTATGTGGAACGTCTTCAATTTTTCAATAGACCACAGTGGCACTGAATACTGCTCGCACAAGGATCGGATCCTGACGGAAAAGGGATTAAGGCTGGAATTGGTAAAGTGCTCGTATTGGGACGCCGCCCGCTTGCAGGGATGTCGTGGGATACGAAGCACTTTGGCGGCGTAGCGGAGTGTAAGGAGTTCGCGTCTGTAGTGGAGGGGGGGAACATTGGCTTCAACTTCCAGCCTCTCGATCCTTGTGCAACGTAATGCTCCAAGTGCAAGTCGTAGTCCTTCATTTCTTTATTTTGGATGATGTTCAGGGGTTTGTAACGTGGTTGTTGTTGCCGAACCATAAATCTGACACCCATAGTCTAATTTAGATCTAATTAGGTACTCATAAATCATTAGCAAAGGTTTCCTATCTGTTCCCCAATTTGTGCCCGTTAGTTTCCGTAGCAAATTAAGTCTCTTGTTACACGCATCAACTAGATACTTTACATGGGCCTTCCAGTTTAGCCTGGAGTCCAGTTTAAGGCCAAGGAAAAAGGTTTAATTTTGTACTGGAACAAGCCGCGGGCTTCGCCCTCTCCGGCTTCGCCGGAGGCTTGGCTGCGCAAACAGCGGCCTACGGCCGCAGCTTTCCGCGCTCTAATCCCTCGTTTTCCGCTTCGGCCTCGGGGCGGAACCCTAACACAGGATCCCCAGCACGAAGAAGAACGCGAAAAAGAACGCGAAGAAGAATGCGAGGAAGAAGAACGCGAAGAAGAAGAACGCGAAGAAGAATACGAAGTAGAATGCGAAGAAGAACGCGAAGAAGAACGCGAGGAAGAAGAACGCGAAGAAGAACGCGAAGAAAAACGCGAAGAAGCAGAACGCGAAGAAGAAGAAGAAGAAGAAGAAGAAGAAGAAGAAGAAGAAGAAGAAGAAGAAGAAGAAGAAGAAGAAGAATACCACCTGACCCCGACTTACCCAAGCGCTTTTTCAAGAATATTTTTAGGACAAAGTGTCACCGTAATACCACCTGTCCCGACTTCCACAGCGTTTTTTAGAAGAATATTTTTATTTAGACTTAGATGGGATTTCCATGTAATTGCAGATCGATTTCTGCCTGGGCTCTGCGTGAAAATACAATCACTGTTGACTTTACTTCGGAAAACTTAAATCCCCATTCGTCAGACCATTCCTGGAGCGAGTCCAGGGCAAGTTGTACGCGAGAGCCGGAAAAACTAGCGTTCGATGAGGAATGCCAGATTCCAACGTAGTCAGCGTATAATAAGTATTTAAGGTTCCGAGGTAGAGAAGGTAGAATATCGTTGATAAATAACATAAATAATGTGGGGCTCAACACACTTCCCTGTGGTACGCCATTTTCTTGTATGCGTACTGATGAAAAACAACCTTGAGTTTTGACAGAGAATGTTCGTTCTAGTAGAAATTTTTGAATAGAAATAGGGAGATTCCCTCTAAGGCCAAGGGCATAGAGTTTTTCGAGGATACCACGTCGCCATGCCATGTCGTAGTCTCTTTCTAAATCTAAGAAGCAAGCTACAAGGAAATTTTTCCTCTCGAAACTTGAAAGAATATCATGTTCTAAGTTGACCAAATGTCGAGACTACTTCGATTTTTCCTGAAACCACATTGGGCAGGAACTATTAAATCTTGAGATTCGAGAATGAATTTTAATCTGTTATTGACCATACGTTCTAATACTTTGCATAAGCAGTTGGTAAGCGCTATAGGGCGATAAGAGGAAGGACTCTTTGGGTCCTTCCCCTTTTTGAGAATAGGTATGACGTGGGCATGTCTCCATGTCTCTGGGAAGTCATGATTAATCCAAATTTCGTTGTATAGTTCCAGTAATTTGTTGAGTGAGATTGAATTTAGATGTTGCAGCATCTCATACCTAATCTCATCCGGGCCAGCAGAGGTCCCTCTACACGAGCTTAAAGCCTGTTTAACCCTTAACAGGTAAAGTGGGGTCAGACAGCCCCCATACTTTTTTGTTTTTTAATTTTAATATACTAATATATTACATACAGATATGTACTCCCATATACCTTCTTGATCAGTGGAGTAGTTTAATGGGGTGATAGGGTCATTCCTGAATCTTGCTCTATATAAGCTTTATAGAGCTTTTGAGCCCGTCTGACCCCACTTTACCTGAGGTGTGAGTACCGTGGGGTCAGTCAGACCCCACTTTACCTGAGGTGTGAGTAGCGTGGGGTTTGTCAGACCCCACTTTACCTGAGGTTTGTTCATGTCATATAAATGTTTTATCATTTATACTTATGGGTAAATAATAATTTCTTCTTTTTTATTAACAGAAAAACATGCATCCGAGTTTGATTTTATTTATCTATTTAATCTATTTAATTTATCTATTTAATTTATTTAATTTATTTAATTTATTTAATTTATTTATTTAATTTATTCCATTTTCCCTCTTTTGATTACATTATTTTTATCACAATGTTTAATTTCTGTTCTGGTAATTTGAGTTTCTTTTCATATCATGGTCACACTATACTCATATTATCATAAAGCATGACATTCCGCCACATTTTATTTGATTGATTTATCCTTCCCTCTTTTGTTCAAATTTAATTTGTATCACATATTTTGTATCACATATGAATGCTTAATATTTTCTGTTCTGTTAATATGTTTCTTCTCACAACAAGATCACACTATTCTCATATCATCATAAAATGTGACATCTCGCCACATTTTAGGGCACCTCAGTCACTCTATTCCCACACATACAGCTGTAATTTATTTCATCCTTCCCCTCTTTTAGTTCAAATTTAATTTGTATCACATATTTTGTATCACATATAAATGTTTTATATTTTCTGTTCTGTTGATAATATGTTTCTTCTCACACATGCATCTGGTTCTCATCTATCCCCCTTGTACAAGATCTTTTGAAAAATTATGGGCTCACATATGTAGGCACACTGAGGGACAAGAAGCCACAAGTACCAGCTCTGATGACAGACAAGACGGTCATCAGAAAAGGGTGCACGGCTTTCCTCTTTGACACAACCATGGCACTTGTGTCACATTTACCTGACAAGATGAAGAAAAAATTTGTGCAGTTGATCTCCTCAATGCACCAACAACCTGTTATGGATGACTGTGGGAAGCCAGAAATCATCTTGTATTATAACAACACAAAAGGAGGGGTTGACGCGTTTGATCAAATGTGTGCCCGATATACGTGCAGCCGAATAACCAAACGGTGGCCTTTGTGCATAATGTACGGACTGGTCAACGCCGCCGGTGTCAACTCCTATATCACCTGCAATGAAATGAGGAAACGTGATGGACAGGCGGAACTTTCATCACGCCGGAAGTATCTGATTGAGCTGGCAGAAGAGATGATACGGCCATGGGCAGAGGAGAGGATAAACTTCAAGGGGATGCACAAAAGTACTTTGATGACCATCAGAACAGTCTTTGGCTTGAACGTAACCTATCAGCAAGCGGATACCTCTTCTATGAGAAAGCGATGTGCCTTGTGTGAACGGAAGTCTGACAGGAAGACCAAGAACTACTGCCTACACTGCAAAAGACCAGTGTGTCAGGACCATTCAACCCCCATCTGCGATGACTGCAATTAGATTCTTCAGCATCACAAATTCCACTTTCAGTATATCCAATAAAATATGTTCTTCATTATCACTAGCATTATGTATGAATTGCTCGACTCATGTTCTCTCAAGAAAACTCAAAACTCTCTGAGACCACAAACTTCCTTCAACGAAGGATGGGGTTTTGCTGAGTCAGGGTAGGAGTGCTTAGAGCCATAAAAACTTATAAATAATAAACTTAGATACCATTAAAAACTTAGATTGTTTGCTGGACCTAGTATCAACCTTCCCTGAAAATTTCATTAAAACCAGTCCATAATTTTGGCGTAAAACTGGTCAAAGTCAAAATAATCACCTCTTTTTTTTCTTCAGATTTCATGGTTTATGAAACACATTTATTATTCATTTGTTGTAGCTCTGCTTTCCCTTAAATATAGTTGGGACATTGGTCTCTACAAAATGATGATGACCAACCGCTTCATGATTCATGCTTTCAGTCAAGTACCCTCTGAAGTCAACAATATCTTATTTTTCATAATTCTTTTTTTAATTTTCATTAAATTATATGTCTAACAATTATAGTCACTTTTAAGCATGTAAATGGAAGAATATAAGTTGAAGTACATATGTTTTGATTTCTATGTCAATAAATGCAGTAGAAGTATTTTATTTTTATTTTTTTGTGTTTGGGGTCTGTCAGACCCCGCTTTACCTGAATCGTTTGTCAAAAAGACCTTTACCTGTTAAGGGTTAAGCTCGTGTAGTTGGAAGGGAGTATTGTATTCGTGGTGTGTATGTGTACGGAAGACCAGTGGCTCTGCTTCCAGTCTTTGTTTATGCTGTAGGAATGTTGGCGAATAGTTATCTGTATTGCTTGTTTGTGTAAATGTATCTGCTATAATGTTTGTGATGTCGGTGGGGGTATCTACAAATGTGGTTCCTATTGTCAAAGTCTTTATGGTAGGTGCATGTTTGCCGTCAATTCTTCGGACGGCTGACTAAATCTGCGTTAGAGGGGTGTGTATGTTTATTGTCGAAATAAAATCACGCCAAGACTTTCGCTTGGAGTGTTTAATGGTTTTATGGGCCTCTGCTTGCGCCTTTTTAAAAGTAAGCAAGTTGGGTAAAATTG
>NW_027467711.1:1491005-1496005 GCF_046742065.1 Oratosquilla oratoria
CTTGGAGCCATCAGTGTACAGTGCCCTGTGGTCATTGTACTTATGGATGGTCTCCAGGGTCTTCTGTCTTAGCTCTTCTGTGGAAGACGTCTTTTTATTGAGGTCTTGGTGTATGTCGACCTTGAGGGCGATGTTTTTCCACGGTGGTAGGTGGGTGGCTTCTATCTGTTCTATCGACCACAGTGGCACTTAATACTGCTCACACAAGGATCGGATCCTGATGGAAAGGGGATTTAGGCTGGAGTTGGTGAAGTGCTCGTGTTGTTTGATGGTCTCCTTGCAGGGATGTCGAGGGATACGGAGCACTTTGGCGACGTATCGGAGTGCAAGGAGTTCGCGCCTGTAGTGGAGGGGGGGTACGTTTGCTTCAACCTCCAGCCTCTCGATCCTTGTGCAGCGTAATGCTCCAAGTGCTATTCTTAGGCCTTTGTTTTGGATGATGTTCAGGGGTTGTAACGTGGTTGGTGTTGCCGAACCGTATATCTGACACCCATAGTCTAGTTTAGATCTAATCAGGGACTTATAAATCATTAGCAGGGATTTCCTATCTGCTCCCCAATTTGTGCCCGTTAGTTTACGTAGCAAATTAATTCTCTTGTTGCACGCATCAACTAGGTATTTTACATGGGCCTTCCAGTTTAGCCTGGAGTCCAGTTTCAGGCCAAGGAAAAAGGTTGAGTTTTGTACTGGAATGGGGTTACCATGTAATTGCAGATTTATTTCTGCCTGGGCTCTGCGTGAAAATACAATTACTGTTGACTTTAATTCCGAAAACTTAAATCCCCATTTGTCAGACCAGTCCTGGAGCGAGTCCAGGGCCAGTTGTACGCGAGAGCCGGAAAACTTGGCGTTCGGTGAGGAATGCCAGATTCCGACGTCGTCAGCGTATAATGAGTATTTAAGGTTCCGAGGTGGAGCGGGTAGAATATCGTTTATCAGCAACATAAATAATGTGGGACTTAACACACTTCCCTGTGGTACGCCATTTTCTTGTGTGCGTGTTGTTGAAAAGAAATTTTGATTTTTGACCGAAAATGTACGGTCTTTTAGAAAATTTTGAATGAAAATAGGGAGATTCCCTCTAAGGCCAAGGGCATAGAGTTTTTCGAGGATACCACGTCGCCATGCCATGTCGTAGGCTCTTTCTAAATCTAAAAAGCAAGCAACAAGATACTCTTTCCTCTCGAAGGAGGAGAGAATATCTTGTTCTAAGTTGACCAAATGGTCAAGACTACTTCTATTTTTCCTGAAACCACATTGGGCAGGAACTATTAAATTTTGAGACTCTAGGATGAATTTTAATCTGTTATTGGCCATACGTTCTAATACTTTGCATAAGCAGTTGGTAAGCGCTATAGGGCGATAAGAGGAAGGACTCTTTGGGTCCTTCCCCTTTTTGAGAATAAGTATGACGTGGGCATGTCTCCATGTTTTTGGGAATTCTTGACTAATCCAAATTGCGTTGTATATTTCTAATAATTTTTTCAGTGAAATTGAATTCAAATGTTGCAGCATCTCATACCTAATCTCATCTGGGCCAGCAGAGGTCCCTCTACACGAGCTTAAGGCTGGTTGAAGCTCGTGTAGTTGGAAGGGGGTGTTATAATCGTGGTGTGTCTGCGTATGGAAGATCAGAGGTTCTGCTTCCCGTCTTTGTTTGTGTTGTAAAAAGGTTGGTGAATAGTTATTTGTGTTGCCTGTTTGCGTAAATGTGTCTGCGATTGTGTTTGCGATGTCCAAGGGAGCATCTACAAACGTGTTTCCAATGGTTAGGGTCTTAATGTTTGGTGTGTATTTGCCGTCGATTTTACGGACGGCTGACCAGATTTGTGATAGAGGAGTGTTTGCGTTTATTGTGGAGATGTAATCATGCCAAGACTTTCGTTTGGCTTGTTTTATTGTTCTATGGGCCTCTGCTTGCGTTTTTTTAAAAGTAATAAAATTTGGTGCAATAGGGTTATTTTTAAAAGTTCGGTAAGCCCTATTCCGCTTGCAAAGTGCTTTTCTGCAGTCTGATGTCCACCAGGGAACTCTATGCTTGTGAAATACCGAGGTTTTTGGTATATGCTTAATAGCTGAATTCAAAATTGAGTTTGATAAATTGAATATTTTGTCATCCATATTATCCCCTGTGATGTTGACGTTGGTGGTTGTGCGATACATTTCCCAGTTGGCTTTTTTGATGTTGAATTTGGGACTGGGAGGGGGTGAGTTGTCTCCGTGGGCTGGAGGAGCCGTAGCGTGGTCACCCCCTATTTTTAGTATTACTGGGAAATGATCGCTGAGCATGGTGTCATCATGCGTGTGCCATTGTGTGATGTCAGACAACGCAGGAGATGATATGGATAAATCTATACATGAAAATGAACCCCTAGCATTGTCTACTCGAGTGGGACTACCAGTGTTTAGGAGGACCAGGTTGTTAGTGTTGATCACTTCTTCCATCTGCTCCCCTCGTGGAGAGGTTTTGTTGCTACCCCACATGCGATGGTGGGAGTTGAAATCTCCCACTATCAGTTTTTGGTGGGGTAGTTGTTCTATCAACCCGTTTAGTTCCTCTAGTGGAAAACGAGGGTCGGGAGGTAGGTACAGGGAGCAGATGGTTACGAGTTTGTTGTGCAGTTTCGTTTTTATAGCAACTGCTTCCAAGGTGGTGGCCAGTGGTAGTTCCACTTGGGGAAGGCAGTCGTTGACTGCAACTGCGACCCCCCCTCCAGGCGCCAACCTGTCCTTCCTATAGGTGGTGTAGTTCTTCAGTTTGAACTCTACACTGGGGTTAAGATGAGTCTCTTGTAGACAAATAACTGAAGGGTTGTTGAGTGAGTTAAAAATTATTAAGTCATTCAATTTACTTCTAACACCTCGGCAATTCCACTGGATTATTATTATTATTATTATTATTTTTTTTTTTTTTTTTTATCTGCTTCGGTTTCTTCCTTTCTTGGCCTTAGTGGGAGAGGTGCGTTTAGCCCCGGATGAACGGTCTGGGCTGGTAATAGGACTTAAAAGTCGTTTTTGGGAAACGGAGATCTTCATATTTACATCCTCTTCAGTACGTGTGGGCACACGTTTGAAAGGCTCTGGGATGGCCGGGGAAGGAAGGTGCGAGTGAGTTTGCCTGTTACTTTGGCGGTGTTCTTTGTCCTTGGAGTGCTTGCTCTCAGTTTGCGTTTCAATGGTTCTGTACGTTTTATTGATAGCCGAAGCATAGGAAGTTGCTCCGGAAGTACTAGTTGGGGTAACTAGTCTTTCCATCACACGCTTCCTTGCTTCGTAAAAGGATATGCCACAAGTTGCTTTCTCTGTACAGATTTCTTTTTCTAATTTGAAAGTGGGACAGTCTCGGGAAGTGGATGCATGATTGTTATTGGAGGGGCAGTTAACACATTGAAACACCTTTGCAGAGCAAGCATCCATAGGATGTTCGCCTGCACACTTACCGCATACGACTGTTTGTTTGCTGCAGAATTTGGCAAGGTGACCATATTTGAAACATTTGTTGCAGCACAAAGGATTGGGGACATATGGTCGTGTTGGGACATGGATGTATCCAATTTTAACGTGGTCAGGGAGGGTTGTCGAGTTGAAAGTGAGGATTATTAGTGGCGTGTTCACTCGCATATTCCTTTCTCGGTCCAATCGCGTTATAAATTTGACATCTAATATTCCTTCAGATTTCATTTCTTCGAGGATGTCACATTCTTCCATGGTCATCAAATCTCTGCAGTGGATTACTCCTCTGCAGGAGTTGAGTGACCTAGGGAGGGATGCAACAACATCGAAGGAATGGAATTTCCTAGCCTTAAGAAGATCGCGTGTAGCTCTTCCAGAGTTGGTGGTAACTTGGAGGTCTCCGCTTCTAACTTGGTTGATATCATTGGTAAATTGTTCAAGACATTTTTTGAGCATAAATGGGTTTAGGTCAGCTAGTCGGGTTTGGTCAGAATGAAGAAACACGTGTCTAGTCTTGTCCGGGTCGATATTAGGGTCGTCAGGGGAAGTCCTCCTAGTTTGCAGGGATGGAGTTGAGGACTCCATCCTGCGCGTTGGGGTGGGGAGACGAACCCCCTGGTACACAAAAAAATGTGCTCAGCAGAGCAAAATATAATATAAAGGGGCCACACAGCTTCCTTTGGCGACTGATGACAGCCGCGTAGTAGGACCACTGTGTGCCCAGGAGGTACGGGGTCTACACTACTTCTAAACTACGACAGAATTTACTAGATTTCGCCGGGCCGGACGACGAAGAAGTCTGACGAGCCAACAAGGGCTCGTGCGGATCCCGGAGAGCTACGAAATGACGAGAAAATGGTATAAGGTCAAAGTGCTGGGAAATGCCCAGGAGTGGGTGGTAGTGTTAACTGCCAACAAGGCTATCCAACGTAAAGTTGGATTGCGTGAACAAGTTAACTCTAGGGAGTAGCCCTAGCGAGTATAACTATGCTCGTGCAAATACGGACTGTCTGCTGCTAAGAGCTGCCGACGTCTGATGATCAGAGTGGTATGGCCGTTGGCCCTTATAGCTAAACCTTTTCTCAAACTAAACAACATTTTTCCAATACTTCTTACTTCACTTCATTCATTACACCATAGCATTACATCAATTGTATCAAACTTTCATGTATTGCATGTAATTCTGCAGTGCTACCTTCTATTTTTTTTTTTTTTTTAATATCACTCTTCATTACTTATAGAATATTCACACAATTCCCTAATGACAATACCACATCGAGCTTTTTCACCGACAACAGACCCATGACACGAAATATTTATTACATTGCATTTTGGTTACATTGAAATTTTACAAAGGGATATCTGACGTAATTGTGAGCTATCATATTCACGTTTCTTGTACTCTAACTGTTCTTTTTCAATATCAAGAGGTTCATTGTTCCAAGAGCAGATGATCTCTTTTGTCAAATCGGGGACACAATAGTCTGTTACATCATAATTCTTTATAATTCTACATATGTTTTTGGCGTAAGCCTTTTTTTGGAGTA
>NW_027467711.1:1503505-1508505 GCF_046742065.1 Oratosquilla oratoria
CTGCATCCCTCCCTAGGTCACTCAACTCCTGCAGAGGAGTAATCCACTGCAGAGATTTGATGACCATGGAGGAATGTGACATCCTCGATGAGATGAAATCGGAAGGAATACTTGATGTTAAATCTATAACGCGACTGGACCGAGAAAAGAACATGCGAGTGAACACGCCCCTGATAATTCTCACTTTCAATTCAACAACCCTTTCTGACCACGTCAAAGTAGGATACATTCATGTCCCAACACGACCATATGTCCCTAACCCTTTACGCTGCAACAAGTGTTTCAAATATGGTCACCTTGCCAAATTCTGCAGCAAACAATCAGTCGTATGCGGTAAGTGTGCAGGCGAACATCCTACGGATGCCTGCTCTAATAACGTGTTTCAATGTGTTAACTGTCCCTCCAATAACAATCATGCATCCACCTCCCGAGAATGTCCCGCTTTCAAGATAGAAAAACAAATTTGTACCGAAAAAGCAACTTGTGCTATATCCTTTTACGAAGCAAGGAAGCGTGTGATGGAAAGACTAGTTACCCCAACTAGTACCTCCGGAGCAACTTCCTATGCTTCGGCAGTAAAGAAAACGTATAGAACCATTGAAACGCAAACTGAGAGCAAGCACTCCAAGGACAAAGAACACCGCCAAAGTAACAGGCAAACTCACTCGCACCTTCCTTCCCCGGCCATCCCAGAGCCTTCCAAACGTGTGCCCACACGTACTGAAGAGGATGTAAATATGGAGATCTCCGTTTCCCAAAAACGAGTTTTAAGTCCAATTTCTAGCCCAGACCGTTCATCCGGGGCTAAACACATCTCTCCCACTAAGGCCAAGAAAGGAAGAAACCGAAGCAGATAAAAAAAATAAATGAATAAATAAATAAAATAATCCAGTGGAATTGCCGAGGTGTTAGAAGTAAATTAAATGACTTAATAATTTTTAACTCACTCAACAACCCCTCAGTTATTTGTCTACAAGAGACTCATCTTAACCCCAGTGTAGAGTTCAAACTGAAGAACTACACCACCTATAGGAAGGACAGGTTGGCGCCTGGAGGGGGGGTCGCAGTTGCAGTCAGCGACTGCCTTCCCCAAGTGGAACTACCACTGGCCACCACCTTGGAAGCAGTCGCTATAAAAACGAAACTGCACAACAAACTCGTAACCATCTGCTCCCTGTACCTACCTCCCGACCCTCGTTTCCCATTAGAGGAACTAAACGGGTTGATTGAACAACTACCCCACCACAAACTGATAGTGGGAGATTTCAACTCCCACCATCGCATGTGGGGTAGCAACAAAACCTCTCGTCGAGGGGAGCAGATGGAAGAAGTGATCAACACCAACAACCTGGTCCTCCTAAACACTGGCAGTCCCACTCGAGTAGACAATGCTAGGGGTTCATTTTCATGTATAGATTTATCCATATCATCTCCTGCGTTGTCTGACAACACGCAATGGAATACGCATGATGACACCATGCTCAGCGATCATTTCCCAGTAATATAAAAAATAGGGGGTGACCACGCTACGGCTCCTCCAGCCCACGGAGACAACTCACCCCCTCCCAGTCCCAAATTCAACATCAAAAAAGCCAACTGGGAAATGTATCGCACAACCACCAACGTCAACATCACAGGGGATAATATGGATGACAAAATATTCAATTTATCAAACTCAATTTTGAATTCAGCTATTAAGCATATACCAAAAACCTCGGTATTTCACAAGCATAGAGTTCCCTGGTGGACATCAGACTGCAGAAAAGCACTTTGCAAGCGGAATAGGGCTTACCGAACTTTTAAAAATAACCCTATTGCACCAAATTTTATTACTTTTAAAAAAACGCAAGCAGAGGCCCATAGAACAATAAAACAAGCCAAACGAAAGTCTTGGCATGATCACATCTCCACAATAAACGCAAACACTCCTCTATCACAAATCTGGTCAGCCGTCCGTAAAATCGACGGCAAATACACACCAAACATTAAGACCCTAACCATTGGAAACACGTTTGTAGATGCTCCCTTGGACATCGCAAACACAATCGCAGACACATTTACGCAAACAGGCAACACAAATAACTATTCACCAACCTTTTTACAACACAAACAAAGACGGGAAGCAGAACCTCTGATCTTCCATACACAGACACACCACGATTATAACACCCCCTTCCAACTACACGAGCTTCAACCAGCCTTAAGCTCGTGTAGAGGGACCTCTGCTGGCCCAGATGAGATTAGGTATGAGATGCTGCAACATTTGAATTCAATTTCACTGAAAAAATTATTAGAAATATACAACGCAATTTGGATTAGTCAAGAATTCCCAAAAACATGGAGACATGCCCACGTCATACTTATTCTCAAAAAGGGGAAGGACCCAAAGAGTCCTTCCTCTTATCGCCCTATAGCGCTTACCAACTGCTTATGCAAAGTATTAGAACGTATGGCCAATAACAGATTAAAATTCATCCTAGAGTCTCAAAATTTAATAGTTCCTGCCCAATGTGGTTTCAGGAAAAATAGAAGTAGTCTTGACCATTTGGTCAACTTAGAACAAGATATTCTCTCCTCCTTCGAGAGGAAAGAGTATCTTGTTGCTTGCTTTTTAGATTTAGAAAGAGCCTACGACATGGCATGGCGACGTGGTATCCTCGAAAAACTCTATGCCCTTGGCCTTAGAGGGAATCTCCCTATTTTCATTCAAAATTTTCTAAAAGACCGTACATTTTCGGTCAAAAATCAAAATTTCTTTTCAACAACACGCACACAAGAAAATGGCGTACCACAGGGAAGTGTGTTAAGTCCCACATTATTTATGTTGCTGATAAACGATATTCTACCCGCTCCACCTCGGAACCTTAAATACTCATTATACGCTGACGACGTCGGAATCTGGCATTCCTCACCGAACGCCAAGTTTTCCGGCTCTCGCGTACAACTGGCCCTGGTCTTGCTCCAGGACTGGTCTGACAAATGGGGATTTAAGTTTTCGGAATTAAAGTCAACAGTAATTGTATTTTCACGCAGAGCCCAGGCAGAAATAAATCTGCAATTACATGGTAACCCCATTCCAGTACAAAACTCAACCTTTTTCCTTGGCCTGAAACTGGACTCCAGGCTAAACTGGAAGGCCCATGTAAAATACCTAGTTGATGCGTGCAACAAGAGAATTAATTTGCTACGTAAACTAACGGGCACAAATTGGGGAGCAGATAGGAAATCCCTGCTAATGATTTATAAGTCCCTGATTAGATCTAAACTAGACTATGGGTGTCAGATATACGGTTCGGCAACACCAACCACGTTACAACCCCTGAACATCATCCAAAACAAAGGCCTAAGAATAGCACTTGGAGCATTACGCTGCACAAGGATCGAGAGGCTGGAGGTTGAAGCAAACGTACCCCCCCTCCACTACAGGCGCAAACTCCTTGCACTCCGATACGTCGCCAAAGTGCTCCGTATCCCTCGACATCCCTGCAAGGAGACCATCAAACAACACGAGCACTTCACCAACTCCAGCCTAAATCCCCTTTCCATCAGGATCCGATCCTTGTGTGAGCAGTATTAAGTGCCACTGTGGTCGATAGAACAGATAGAAGCCACCCACCTACCACCGTGGAAAAACATCGCCCTCAAGGTCGACATACACCAAGACCTCAATAAAAAGACGTCTTCCACAGAAGAGCTAAGACAGAAGACCCTGGAGACCATCCATAAGTACAATGACCACAGGGCACTGTACACTGATGGCTCCAAGTGCGGCCCCAAAACAGGGACAGGGTTATACTGCAACAAAACCCGGATGATGTTCAGATTGCCGGACCATACGAGCATATATATCGCCGAACTCTACGGTATATATCAAGCCTTAGAATATGCTCAATCTGACACACATAGTAATTTCGTCATATTCACAGATTCACTAAGTGCACTTCAGTCAATTAAGTCAGGTAACCATATGGAGAACTTCCTCTTGGGCAAAATCATTAGCACATTGTCGATAACTAACAAGTCCATTACTCTCTCTTGGGTTCCCAGTCACATTGGGATCTTCGGGAATGAGAAAGTGGACACCTTAGCCAAAACTGCCTTAGAAATAGACTCTATTACCGACATACCCCTGGACATAGGAACCTTCAATTCTGTATTAAGAAAACAATTACACACCCACTGGCAACTCCAGTGGAACAATCTCGACATCTCGCACAAACAAAAGGAACACATAACAGATTGGACGACATCACACAGAAATAACAGACAGGAGGAAATCGCCATAGCAAGACTGAGGATGAACTCGACCCGCCTCACCCACCTAAACCCATACATTAATGACGTATTTCCTCCCCAATGCAACACCTGCAACACTATACTATCCATAAGACACATACTCCTACACTGCTTAAAATACAACACACAGCGCCAAGCGCTTATACAACACTGCAAACTTAAGAAAATTCAGCTAAGCACCACAAATCTTTTGACCGACGACCGTTTACTTATTGACAAAGTAGTATTTTATTTGCGCACTACAGGACTATTGTGGAAATTATAATGGTAGAATAAAAGGGATCGCAGGTTCACACCGGGCTTAATGACCTCATTATAGGTCGATAGCCTTAAAGATCCCCCCCCCCAAAAAAAAAAAAAAAAAAAAAAACACTCTGATCACACCGCTTCTCGTCCGATCAGCGAAGTTAATTTGCGTTGGGTCTGGTTAGTACTTGGATGGGTGACCGCCTGGGAACACCAGATGCTGTTGGTTTTTATTTATCTTCTCTTCTTTTTCTATCCTACAATTCTCCTTTCATTTATGCCAACTTATGAACTACAAACAAACGGCCCATATTTCACTTTCTCTGTCTGCTCTGTCCTAGGACTCTTGGTCAATCCGAACCAGCTTCACTACAAATACTTATCGACCTCGTAATAAACCCTACCAAGAGCCTTGAGTCTACTTAGCTTAGTCATGGTTTCCTTAATATCAATATACA
>NW_027467711.1:1521005-1551005 GCF_046742065.1 Oratosquilla oratoria
ACAAAAAAGGAGTGGAAAAGTATGTCCCAAGACAAAAACAAGAAAAAGAATATGTAAAATGCTGGTACAACAAAAGTTGTAGGGAGTTAAAAGACAAAAGAGACAAAGCCTGGACCAGATGGAAAAAAGACAGAAAACCTGAAAAATGGAAAATATATACCAGTTATAGGAATGAATATGTACAAACGTGCAGAGAGGAAAAGAGAAAATATGAAAAAGATGTCATAGAAAAGTGTAAAGATCAACCAAAACTATTCTACAGATTTGTAAACAATAAACTGAAAAACAAACAAGACTTGGAGAAATTAAGAAAAGGGGGAGTTGAATACACTGAGGAAATGGAAATGGCGGAAATTATGAACAAACATTTAAATCAGTGTTTACAAGGGAGAACATACAACCTGAAGAGATTGAATGGAAAGAGAAAGTCCCCCCTATAGAAAAAATAGAAGTATCAAAGAATGAAATATTGATACATTTGAGTAATCTTGATGTCAGAAAATCACATGGACCAGATGAAATAGCAAACTGGATTCTGAAAGAATGCAGGAATGAACTGGCAGACAAAATACATAGCATAATAAGCAGTTCCTTGAAAGAAGGAAAAGTTCCAGAAGATTGGAAAAAAGCAAATATAGTACCTATATATAAAGGAGGAAATAAAGAAGAACCTACCAACTATAGACCAGTCTCTCTAACAAGTACAATAGCAAAAATATGTGAAAGAATTATCAAAAATAGATGGGTAAAATACTTGAAAAAAAAAACAACGTACTAAATCCAAGGCAATTTGGATTCAGACAAGGACGATCATGCGTCACCAATTTAATATGCTTCTATTCAAGGCTAATAGATATAATACAAGAAAGAGATGGATGGGCTGATTGTGCATTTCTAGACCTAAAAAAAGCTTTTGACAAAGTACCACATAAGAAGTTGCTAAAGAAACTAGAATCTGAAGGAGGAATACAAGGTAAATTACTAAATTGGATGGAAGACTTTTTGCAAGAAAGAAAAATGAGAGTAGTGATAAGAAACCAGCACTCAAAATGGAATGAAGTAATAAGCGGTGTCCCGCAGGGAACAGTCCTGGCCCCAATAATGTTTGCTATATATGAAAATCCATGTGAACAAGTTGTATAGACACGGTAAAGGAAACATGGACTGGAGGTGAAGCTTTATTCCTGACGTTTCGTCTAACGACTTTCTCAAAGGAATGAGCATACTAGAAACATACAGAGATTATAAAACCGCCTTATGGCCCGCTGAGACAGCCAATCACGAAGCGCTATATTCGCTGAAGATTTGGCCCAGGTGAAGCTCCCAGCCTTATTGTTGATATTCGGACATCACCACCTAATTAAATTACAAAAATACAAATAATTTATTTTGTAACTTATATGTACCAACATTTGTATTCATTATTGCAGAAATTTTGTCAATCCTGATGATGTCTCTTTGAAGACGAAAGCTCGAGAATATTAAATGGAAAACTTTGGAGAACTTGTATCAGCTCACCCTACAACTGGAAAAAAGTTGATAAGACAAATAGAAAACATTAAGAAAAAGTTTAACAATTGTCAGAATGCTGTCGTATTTAATTCTACATGCATCAAAGAAAACCTGCTTCCTTACTTCACGAATATATATATATATATATATATATATATATATATATATTTATATATATGTATACATATATATCTATATATATATATATATATATATATATATATATATATATATATATATATATATATATATATATATATATATATATATATATATATATATATATATATATATATATAATGTATGTATAACACCAATAAACTAATAAAAACAGTGTCAGTAATTGTATATACCATGACACCTGATATTGAACATATCTAGGTTCCGTATGCTGATGGAAATGGGTGTACGTTGTTAATTTCTGTGATCACTACTTTTGGGGCCAGGAATTTTTTTCCCACTATGAAAGCTCGTTGTTAGCTGGCGGGTTTCCCGCCTGAACCAATGCTACAACGTAAAGAGCCTTTAAAAGGCGCAGCAGTTATATTGCTGTGACCGAGGCTCCAGCTGGTGGGGGTCCTTTCCGAATTCCTGCAGGGGAAATTTTTTTTTTGTCCTGCATGGAAATATTAGCTTTAAAGAACGGGACGGAGTCCCTTGGCTCCCTAATAGTCTTCGGCGGCGCCGCGCAACAATTTGCCATCGCCAGGAGACTTGAACGTAGTGCCCGAGGCTTGAGCTGTAAGAAAAATATTTTCCAGCTCCAGCCAACAGGACAGAACCCTGTGGTCAATACTACCGCCTCCATATGGTGCGGTGCAGCAAAGCTGTAGAATCTAGAAAAATGTAATGCAGGAGGTTGTCACAAAGAACCTCGTTGTCGGAGGTCACGTAGCGGGGTCCCTCACCGGCGTTTTATTCGGCGCTAGCTACGCAAGGTCTCCTGCACAAAAATCAAATGATGAGATGCAAACTGCTGGTTCCAGTTGACATACTCGTATATTGAGTCAGTGCTACTCATTTCTCCACGCTTTTAGCGGGTAGCTTCCCTGTAGCCTGGATTACATGCCAGCGGCAAAGGCTCCAGGGAACATTTTTGCCAAGGACCCAGAGATGGTAAAGGCTCCGAGCGACATTTCTATAAGCACCTAGAGGAACTTTTTAAAGAAACAAAGCATTCATACTTGTTTATAATCTTAACAAGTACAAGCTGGAGAAAATTTTATTCTTTTTTCAAAGCAACACTTGAAAAAAAAAATCATCATCATGAGTAGAATCATTTTGGCGACTATCAACCTATGCAAATATTTCATTTTTCTGAAAAGCCTTTCAGGGATCAAGCCAAGTACATTCGAATCTGCGCAAAACGTTGACATCCGTTCAGTATCGAATTCTCATCTTGTCGACATTTTGAGACTATACAAAACATGTCGACAATATGAGAATTCGATATTGTAATAATAATAATAATAATAATAATAGTAAAAATAATAATGATAAACAATAATAATAATAATAATAATAATAATAATGAATAATAATAATAATAATAATAATAAATAATAATAATAATAATAATAATAATAATAATAATAATAATAATAATAATAATAATAATAATAATAATAATAATAATAATAATAATAATAATAATAATAATAATAATAATAATAATAATAATAATAATAATAATAATAATAATAATAATAATAATAATAATAATAATAATAATAATAATAATAATAATAATAATAATAATAATAGTAATGATAATGATAATGATAATGATAATAATAATTAATAATAATAATAATGATTAATAATGATAATAATAATTGATAATAATGATAATAGTAATAATAATAAAAATATTAATAATAGTAATAAGAATAATAATAGTATTAATAATAAATATAATAATAATAATAATAATAATAAGAGAATAATGATGAAAAATAATACAAAATAATAAGATGATAAAGAATTAAAGATGATAATAAAGATAACAATAAAATAATACAATAATAATAAGATAAGAATAATAATGATAAAATAATAATAAAAAATAACAAATTGTGATTATAGGCCGGTTTCGTTGACATCTTACCTATGTAAAAGAATGGAGCGAGTAGTGCTAAGCAGCATAATGTATAAGATAGATCATTTAATATCTATATATACCAGACTCCTGTTAGGCGTCGCCACCTGTCAGTATGAGAGACCGCCAACTTGCCCTGTCGTCGAAGATCCGGTTTTGACGTACTTGTTGAAGCGTTGTGCCCCGTCGGCGTAGCCCATCGTCAATATTTATTAATTATGATAGAAGTGGAAGACAGAGATAAGAAGAGCAGAAAATTTGTGATAAATTATGTGCCTCCGAAAACAGCCTCATGGGAGGAGAGTGAACATAAAAGTATGTTAGAGGACACAAAGATAACATTAAATAAAATAATGGAAGATGGAGGAAGAATAGTTATGATGGGCGACTTTAATTGCAAAGAAATCTGCTGGGAAGAAATTACAGTAAAGGGTGGAGACGGCTCATGGGGAAACGCTCTACTTGAGATGATTACTGACCATACAATGACACAATGGATACAGGAGAACACTAGGTATAGAAATGAAGAAGAACCATCGAGACTAGACTTAATAATTACATCTGGACCTAGAACAGTGGACAAGATTGAATATAAAACACCAATAAGTAAAAGTGACCACATATTGATTGAACTGGAACTTAATGAAGAAAAATATATGAAAAGAAATGAGCAATATAAAAAAGGAAGAATGATGTATGAAAAAACAAACTTTGATAAAATAAGAGAATTCATTCAACAAGAAAACTGGGAAGAAATATACAAAGAAGAAACAACAGTGAAAGAGAAATGGAGTATTTTGACAAAAATTTACAAAAAAGTAGTGGAAAAGTATGTCCCAAGACAAAAACAAGAAAAAGAATATGTAAAATGCTGGTACAACAAAAGTTGTAGGGAGCTAAAAGACAAAAGAGACAAAGCCTGGACCAGATGGAAAAAAGACAGAAGACCTGAAAAATGGAAAATATATACCGGTTATAGAAATGAATATGTACAAACGTGCAGAGAGGAAAAGAGAAAATATGAAAAAGATGTCATAGAAAAGTGTAAAGATCAACCAAAACTATTCTACAGATTTGTAAACAATAAACTGAAAAACAAACAAGACTTGGAGAAATTAAGAAAAGGGGGAGTTGAATACACTGAGGAAATGGAAATGGCGGAAATTATGAACAAACATTTAAATCAGTGTTTACAAGGGAGAACATACAACCTGAAGAGATTGAATGGGAAGAGAAAGTCCCCCCTATGGAAGAAATAGTTGTAACAAAGAATGAAATATTGACACACTTGAGTAATCCTGATGTCAGAAAATCGCGTGGACCAGATGAAATAGCGAACTGGATTCTGAAAGAATGAAGGAATGAACTGACAGACAAAATACATAGCATACTAAACAGTTCCTTGAAAGAAGGAGAAGTTCCAGAAGATTGGAAAAAAGCAAATATAATACCTATATATAAAGGAGGAAATAAAGAAGAACCTACAAACTATAGACCAGTCTCTCTAACAAGTACAATAGCAAAAATTTGTGAAAGAATTGTCAAAAGTAGATGGGTAAAATATTTAGAAAAAAACAGTGGCAATTTGGATTCAGACAAGGCCGATCATGCGTCACCAATTTAATATGTTTCTATTCAAGGCTAATAGATATAATACAAGAAAGAGATGGATGGGCGGACTGTGCATTTCTAGACCTAAAGAAAGCGTTTGACAAAGTACCACATAAGAAGTTGCTTAAGAAATTAGAAACTGAAGGAGGAATACAGGGAAAACTACTAAATTGAATGGAAGACTTTTTTCAAGAAAGAAAAATGAGAGTAGTGATAAGAGATCAGCACTCAAAATGGGATAAAGTAATAAGCGGTGTTCCGCAGGGAACAGTACTGGCCCAAATAATGTTTGCTATATATATTAATGATATGGATGAAGAAATTGAAAGCTATATGAGCTTCTTTGCAGATGATGCAAAACTACTAAAAAGAGTGAAAACAGAAGAAGATTGTGAATCACTACAGAGAGATCTATATAAAGTACAGGAATGGAGTATGAGGTGGGAGATGGAGTTCAATACAAAAAAATGTAGTATAATGGGGTATTGGCTGCTTGTTATTGTGGCAAAGTAGCATGCAGTCGATACTTTAGGGTCTATATGGGGCGCCCCTACGGACCAGAGCCTCACATCATTTTGTCTATGATAGAAGAAATTCTGTTCATAGAGAAATGATGACACTTTTATACTACTACTGTCCCTCCGTTATGCTGTCCCCCAACCCCTTGTTGCTGTCCTGTACCATTTCTCTGAGTATTATCTTTCTGTGATGGGGGAATTCCCTGTGGTGGGGGAAAAGAATACTGCCACCAAGTATCCCACTTGGATCGTAAGAGGCGAGAAAAAAGGGACGGGGAGAGGGACTAGGCATCCTTCTCCCTGTAGCCCCACGGGGCACACATCCTAAAGACAAAAGTGAAGGCATAAGGGGTGCTGGAGGGCCTCGGGCCAGCACCCTATGGTTTGGGTCTTTTAATGTGCGTGGATGTGGTACAGATGAGAGTAAAAGGGAAGAGATAGGTAGTATGTTTGTGAGAAGAAAGATGGATGTGTTGGCTTTGAGTGAAACTAAGTTGAAAGGGAAGGGTGAGTGTAAGTTTGGGAGTGTAAGTGGGAGGTTATCAGGAGTGAAGAGAGGGCGAGGGAGGGAAGGGGTGGCTATTCTAGTAAGTGAGGAGATAGGTAAGCAGGTGGAGTGGAAGGAGGTTTCCTCAAGGATAATGTGGATGAAGGTGAAACTGGGAAGGGAGATGTGGGTTTTTGTAAGTGCATATGGGCCTGGCAGTGAGAAGAGCGTGGAGGAAAGGGAGGCCTTTTGGATAGATTTAAATGAGTGCATAGAGGGTTTAGGAAGAAATGTCAATGTAATAGTACTGGGAGACCTTAATGCTAGGGTAGGAAATGGTCCAATCGATGGAGTGGTTGGGAAGTGTGGAGTTCCAGGAAAGAATCGTAGTGGAGAGTTGATGGTGGAAATGTGTCTAGAAAGAGAGTTGATGATAGCAAATACAGTGTTTCGGAAGAAAGTCAAGCATAAGTACACATGGGAGAGGGTGGTGGAGGGAAGGGTAGTAGATAGAGCGCTAATGGATTATGTAGTGGTAAATAGGATTATGATAGGAAGAGTTAAGGATATACATGTGCTAAGGGGAGAGGGTGGGGGAATATCAGATCATTTTTTGGTGGAAGGTAAGCTGAGAGTGGAGGATAGATGGAGAAAGAGGAAAGGGACAAAAGGTAGGGAGGTTCTTAGAGTGAACTCCTTGAATGAAAAGGAAAAGGAGAAGGAGTACGAAAAGAAGCTGAAGGAGGAGTGGGAGGGAGTAAAGGATGGAGCAGAGATGGGTGTGGAGGAGGAATGGGGATGGTTCAAGGAGGGAGTCTTAAAGTGTGCAAGGATGGTGTGTGGAACAAGAAGGACAGGGGGAAATAGAAGAAAGGGTATTGAATGGTGGGATGAGGAAACAAAGAAGGTTGTAGAAGAGAAGAAGCGAGCATTCACAGATTGGTTACAAAAGAGGACGGGGGAGTCATATGAGACGTACAAAGAAAAGAAAAGAGAAGTAAAGCAAAAGGTAAAGGAGGCAAAGAGGAGAGCAGATGTGAGATGGGGTAGGAGTATGACAGAAAATTTTGAAAGTGATAAAAAGATGTTTTGGAAAGAAATAAAGAGAGGAAGAGGAGGCGAATCAAGTAGAGAAGAAAAGGTAAAAGGTACAGATGGAGAGATGATAATGGAAAAGAAGGCAGTAAGGGGAAGATGGGCAGAATATTTTAGGGAGTTGCTAAATGTGAAGGAGGATAGGGAAGGAAAGATAGCTGCAGTGGGAAATGCGAAGAAAATGAGAGTGATGAGTGAGGATAATGGAGGAGAAATAAGGAAGGATGAGGTGAAGGCAGTTGTAAAGATGATGAAAGCAGGTAAGGCACCTGGTCTGGATGGATGCCATGCAGAATGTCTGAAAAAGGGAGGTTCAGTGATGGTGGACTGGTTGGTGAGGTTATTTAATGTTTGCTGGAGAGAGGGTAGAGTACCGGAGGACTGGAGGAGTGCCTGTATAGTTCCTCTTTACAAGGGAAAAGGGGACAAGTGTGAATGTAGTAGTTTCAGAGGGATTAGCCTGTTAAGTGTAGTTGGGAAGGCTTATGGGAGGATCTTAATGAGGGGATTAGGAGAGGAACAGGAGTAATTGGTGAGGAACAGTGTGGATTTAGGACAGGTAGAGGTTGTGTAGATCAGATCTTTGTGGTAAGACAGATATGTGAGAAAGCTATAGGAAAGGGGAAGGATGTTTTTTGGGCTTTTATGGATCTGGAAAAGGCTTATGATAGGGTAGACAGAAAGGCACTGTGGGAGGTTATGCAGATTTATGGGATAGGAGGAAAGCTTCTGGGAGCTGTCAAGAGTTTTTATGAGAGTAGTAGAGCTTGTGTCAGGATTAGAAATGGAGAGAGTGAGTGGTTTGAAGTAAAGGTGGGACTTCGTCAAGGATGCGTTATGTCGCCCTGGCTGTTCAACTTATACATGGATGGGGGGGTGCGAGAGGTGAATGCTAGGGTAGTGGGTAAGGGATTGGAGATGGTTAAAGAAAATGGAGAAAAGTGGGAGGTGAGCCAGTTGTTGTTTGCGGACGACACTGCGCTTGTGGCAGGGTCGGAGGAGGGATTGAGGAAGCTGGTGGCAGAGTTTGGGAGAGTATGTGATAGAAGAAAGCTAAAGATAAATGTGGGTAAAAGTAAGGTGATGAGATGTACAAGGGGTGAAAGTGGCAGTAGACTGGAAGTGAACAGTAAGGGAGAGCGACTGGAGGAAGTAGATAGTTTTAGATACTTGGGTGCAAGTGTAGCAGGAAAAGGTGGAGGTAGAATGTAGATTAAGAGAAGCGAGTAAATGCCTTGGTGGATTAAAGAGTGTAATGAGGAATAGACACTTGGGAATGGATGCAAAGAGGAGACTGTATGAAGGAGTGATTGTGCCAACAGCACTGTATGGAGCAGAAACGTGGAACATAAGAGAAGAAGAGAGAAGGAGTTTGAATGTGTTTGAGATGAGGTGTCTGAGAAGTATGGTGGGGGTTACTAGGCTGGATAGGGTGAGAAATGAGGAGGTGAGGAGGAGAACAGGGGTGAAAAAGGAGCTGGGAGATAGGGTTGATGAAAGAATATTAGGATGGTTTGGACACATGGAAAGAATGAGTGAAGAAAGACTAGTAAAAGAGGTATGGAAGGCCGATGTGGAGGGAGTGAACATGAGGGGACGTCCTAGGATGAGGCGGATGGATGGGGTGAAGGGGGCTTTGGGGAAGAGGGGAATGTCTGTTGAGGAAGGAAGGGAGAGGACGGAAGACAGAGGTGAATGGAGAATGGTTGTATATGGATGATGTTGTGATTGCAAGAGGAGGAATGGGCAGGGGGGTGGGGTAGTATGTGTGAGTAAATTTTGAAGCAGCCCGAAGGGTTTTCTCCCCGTCCTCTCCTTATATGCAAAGGGGGACGGAGAGGGGGGGGGGTCGCCGATTAAATGAAGCGGCCTTGCTGTGGATGTGCTGTGTCTTGCGACACTGCTTCTGACCCAGGGCGGTGGGCAGGGTGCAGGGATGACCCGTCATCCAGGAGGTGCTCAGATGAGAGGGAGGGTGGGAGGGGTGTGGTGTGTATGTAGGGATGAAATGGGTGGGAGTGTTTTTATGCCTTTCCCTTTTTGGCTACCTCCCTTGTAAGGGGGAAAAAGCCTTGGTATATGTATGTATGTATGTAAAAACAGAATAACAGGATCATATAATTTGGGAGAAGAAGGAATAAAAAAAAGTAGAAAATGAGAAGGACCTGGAAGTCATTGTTATGAATAATATGTCACATGAGAAACATATAAAAGAGATTTTTGGAGAAACTTATAATTTAATAAGAACAATCAAAGTTGCATTTACATACCTGGATGAAGAAATGGTGAAGAAAATCCTAATCACCCTGATAAGACCAAGATTGGAATATGCAGCAACGATATGGTCACCAAGTACAAAAAAATGTATAAAAAAAACTTGAAAGAATACAAAGAGCAATTCCAAAATTGGCACCAACACTCTCAAAACTATCATATGAAGAGAGACTAGAAAAACTTGAACTACAGACACTAGAGCAAAGAAGAGAGAGATGAGATTTGATAGCTATTTACAGAATCATGAAAGGCATGGAAATTACTGATAGAGAGAATCTGATAAAATGGGATGACAGAAATACAAGAGGACACGGAAAGAAAATAAAAAAAGACAGCTATAGAAGAGATTTGAAAAAGAACAGCTTTCCTCACAGAGTAATAGACAGTTGGAACAAGTTAGATGAGAAAGTGGTGTGTGCAAAAACAATACATGAATTCAAAAATAGTTTAGATAAAATGAAATATGAAGACGGGACTTCACGAGCATAGCTCCCCTTCCCGTAAAATACAACTAGGTAAATACAACTAGGTAAATACCCACACACACACACACACACACACACACACACACACACACACACACACACACACACACACACACACACACACACACACACACACACACACACACACACACACACACACGCACGCAAGCACACACACACACACACACACACACACACACACACACACACACACACACACACACACACACACACACACACACACACACACACACACACACACACACACACACACACACACACACACACACACACACACACACACACACACACACACACACACACACGCACATGGCGCAGTGTTAGACTCCTGCCCAGGGCTGAAATAATTTCAGTACCGGTGCTCTGCGGGTTGTTACTCCAACTCTCGTGGCGGGGTGTTGGCTGTGTGTGCGCGTGTAAGGTCACAGCAGTACCCATAGATCGGTCATGAGTTCTGAGCTCTCTTCCGGGAGGAAAATAGCTGTCGATCACGAGACCAACTCATGATCCAAGACAATGGTCAATAACACACAAACACAAACACGCATACACACACAGGCACACGCACGTGTATGGAAGCACATACGCGCACGCGTGCACACACACACACACACACACACACACACACACACACACACACACACACACACACACACACACACACACACACACACACACACACACACACACACACACACACACACACACACACACACACACACACACACACACACTCGTATATAACACCTTGTATACGCACACACAAATATATAAACACGCACACATGCACACGCACGCATATGCACGCACACACGCATACACACACACACACGCACGCATGTGCACGCACACACGCACACACACACACACACACACACACACACACACACACACACACACACACACACACACACACACACACACACACACACACACACACACACACACACACACACACACACACACACACACACACACACACACACTCGTATATAACACGTATACGCATAAAGATATAAACACGCACACATACGCACGCACGCATATGCACGCACATAGGCACACATACACGCACACACGCATACACACACACACGCACGCATGTGCACGCACATACACACACACACACACACACACACACACACACGCACACACACACTCGTATATAACACGTATACGCACACACAAAGATATAAACACGGACACATGCACACGCACACATATGCACGCACATAGGTACACATGCACGCACACGCGCATACACACACACACACACACACACACACACACACACACACACACACACACACACACACACACACACACACACACACACACACACACACACGTACACGTTTGACAGACAAGGTCTGGCGGAGCCCTACGAGGTTAGCTATGTCTGCATGTCACAGTTAGTTAAGTGTACATACACGAGCACCACACAAAAACACACACGTACACAAACACACACATGCACACACACATACACAAACACATACACACATGCACACACACACATAAACAAACACATACACACATGCACACACACACATACACAAACACACACACACATGTCCACGCACGTACACAAACACGTAACCAAACACATGTACACAAACACAAACACAACCCCCCCCCCCACCTACTTTCAATATGTCCACTTTGAGAATACAAGGTATCATTATGAAAACGACTTGTTCGCCTAAACGACGGGTCTTGTTTCGTCCACCGTGCGTGCCTTGGTACAAGGGCAGCCTTGGTTGGACTAAGGTCCCCAGCTGGCCTTTGGTCACACGATCGGTAGACAGATGGTCAAAAGGCTGCCCTAAATCTCCAGTTTTTTACAAAAATAGATAAATAGATAAAATGAAATAATAATAATTGTTGTGATTACGTATATAAATCTAAGTGGCAGCTGTGGCCAAAACGGTTAGATCAGGGAAGTAAGAACAAGTGTAAAAATAGTTTTAGTATCTCACATTATCATCTCTCAAAATGGTGGTGTTGAATGAGAATAAAATCTCCTATCTATGACTTTCCTTTGTTGTTTTAATATTTGCTATTAACGAACAAGTGTAATTGAGTGTACGGGGTGTGGGAGGCTGGACTTAAATTGAATACTCGGCACAGACCTTCTATAAGGGGATCCTAGTCGTAGTTTTAACTTATGACTATAAACTTAGACTGACTTGACTCTGTGTGACAGCAAAGACGAAACCTCCGAAGGGGTGAGGCTCCTCCCTCTAGGGCTGTACTTTCCATCTCAGGATTTACGTTATTGCCTATGGACAAAACACTAGAACACATTTGACCAATCATATTGCAGTAAGGGGTCACAGGTGTTATATGATGTTTTTCAGCCGTTCTTTTAGCAAAGGCCTTATCTTAGCACAAATTTAAATGTTATGGTTGCTCCTCTCGAGAAGGGGCCACCCACGCGCGCGACGCCAGCGTGCGATGATAAAAACTAGTATCAACTAGTGGTGATGTCGTCAAACCAATCACCACATAATAAATAAATGATAAAAAATAAAGTGACGACGACGACGACGACGATGACGACGGCGGCGGCGGCGGCGACGACGACGACGACGACGACGACGACGACGACGACGACGACGACGACGACGACGACGACGACGACGACGACGACGACGACGACGACGACGACGACGACGACGACGACGACGACGACGACGACGACGACGACGACGACGACGACGACGACGATGTTGACGATGATGACGATGACGACGACAACACCCATCACTCTCGTTCTTTGGGGGCCCCCGTCCTTTCCTTGTTCTCGGGGGCCCCCGTCCTTTCTCGTTCGTTCTCGGGGGCCCCCGTTCGTTTCTCGTTCGTTCTCGGGGGTTCCCGTTCCTTTCTCCTTCGTTCTCGGGGACCCCCGTTCCTTTCTCCTTCGGCCCCGTTCCTTTCTCTTTCGTTCTCGGAGGCCCCCGTTCCTTTCTCCTTCGTTCTCGGAGGCCCCCCGTTCCTTTCTCCTTCGTTCTCGAGGGCCCCCGTTCCTTTCTCCTTCGTTCTCGGGGGCCCCGTTCCTTTCTCCTTCGTTCTCGGGGCCCCCCGTTCCTTTCTCCTTCGTTCTCGGGGGCCCCCGTTCCTCTCTCCTTCGTTCTCGGGGGCCCCCGTTCCTTTCCCCTTCGTTCTCGGGGGCCCCCGTTCCTTTATCCTTCGTTCTCGGGGGCCCCCGTTCCTTTCTCCTATGTTTTCGGGGGCCCCCGTTTCTTTCTCGTTCGTTCTCGGGGGCCCCCGTTTCTTTCTCGTTCGTTCTCGGGGGCCCCCGTTCCTTTCTCCTTCGTTCTCGGGGGCCCCCGTTCCTTTTTCCTTCGTTCTCAGATGCCCCCGTTCCTTTCTCGTTCTTTCTCGGGGGCCCCCGTTCCTTTCTCCTTCGTTCTCGGGAGCCCCCGTCCCTTTCTCTTTCGTTCTCGGAGGCCCCCGTTCCTTTCTCCTTCGTTCTCGGAGGCCCCCGCTCCTTTCTCCTTTGTCCTCGAAGGCCCCCGTTTCTTCCTCGTTCGTTCTCGGGGGCCCCGTTCCTTTCTCCTTCGTTCTCGGGGGCCCCCGTTCCTTTCTCCTTCGTTCTCGGAGGCCCCCGTTCCTCTCTCGTTCGTTCTCGGGGGTCCCCGTTCCTTTCCCCTTCGTTCTCGGGGGCCCCGTTCCTTTCTCCTTCGTTCTCGGGGGCCCCCGTTCCTTTCTCCTTCGTTCTCGGGGGCCCCCGTTCCTCTCTCGTTCGTTCTCGGGGGCCCCCGTTCCTTTCCCCTTCGTTCTCGGGGGCCCCCGTTCCTTTATCCTTCGTTCTCGAGGGCCCCCGTTCCTTTCTCCTATGTTCTCGGGGGCCCCCGTTTCTTTCTCGTTCGTTCTCGGGGGCCCCCGTACCTTTCTCCTTCGTTCTCGAGGGCCCACGTTCCTTTCTCCTTCGTTCTCGGGGGCCCCCGTTCCTTTATCCTTCGTTCTCAGGTGCCCCCGTTCCTTTCTCGTTCTTTCTCGGGGGCCCCCGTTCCTTTCTCCTTCGTTCTCGGGGGCTCCCGTTCCTTTCTCCTTCGTTCTCGGGGGGCCCCGATTCTTTCCTCCTTAGTTCTCGGGGTCCTCCGTTCCTTTCTCCTTCATTCTCGGGGGCCCCCGTTTCTTCCTCGTTCGTTCTCGGGGGCCCCCGTTCCTTTCTCCTTCGTTCTCGGAGGCCCCCGTTCCTTTCTCCTATGTTCTCGGGGGCCCCCGTTTCTTTCTCGTTCGTTCTCGAGGGCCCCCGTACCTTTCTCCTTCGTTCTCGAGGGCCCCCGTTCCTTTCTCGTTCGTTCTCTGGGCCCCCGTCCTTTCCTCCTTCGATCTCGCGGGACCCGTTCCTTTCACCTTCGTTCTCGGGGGACCCCGTTCCTTTCTCCTTCGTTCTCGGGGGTTCCCGTTCCTTTCTCGTTCTTTCTCGGGGGCCCCCGTTCCTTTCTCGTTCTTTCTCGGGGGCCGCGTTCCTTTCCCGTCTCGGGGGACCCTGTCCTTTCGAGTTTCTCGGGGCCCCCCGTTCCTTTCTCGTTCTCGGAGACCCCTGTCCATTCCTCGTTCGTTCTCGGGGCTCCCGTTCCTTTCTCCTTCGTTGTCGGGGGCCCCCGTTCCTTTGTCCTTCGTTCCCGGGGGCCCCCGTCCTTTCCTCCTTCGTTCTCGGGGGCCCCCGTCCTTTCCTCCTTCGTTCTCGGGGGCCCTCGTCCTTTCCTCCTTCGTTCTCGGGGGCCCCGTCCTTTCCTCATTCGTTCTCGGGGGCCCCCGTCCTTTCCTTCTTAGTTCTCGGGGGCCCCCGTCCTTTCTCGTTCTTTCTCGCGGCCCCCGTCCTTTCTCGTTCTTTCTCGGGGGCCCCCGTTCCTTTCTCGTTCGTTTTCGGGGGCCCCCGTACCTTTCTCCTTCGTTCTCGTGGGCCCCCGTGCCTTTCTTCTTCGTTCTCGGGGGCCCCCGTTCCTTTCCTCGTTCGTTCCCGGGGGCCCCCGTTCCTTTCTCGTTCGTTCTCGGGGGCCCCCATCCTTTCCTTGTTCGTTCTCGGGGGCCCCCGTCCTTTCCTCGTTCGTTCTCGAGGGCCCCCGTTCTTTCCTCGTTCGTTCTCGGGGGCCCCCGTCCTTTCCTCGTTCGTTTTCGGGGCCCCCGTCCTTTCCTCCTTAGTTCTCGGGGGCCCCCGTCCATTCTCGTTCGTTTTCGGGGGCCCCCGTCCTTTCTCGTTCTTTCTGGCGGCCCCCGTCCTTTTTCGTTCTTTCTCGGGGGCCCCCGTTCCTTTCTCGTTCGTTTTCGGGGGCCCCCGTACCTTTCTCCTTCGTTCTCGTGGGCCCCCGTACCTTTCTCCTTCGTTCTCGGGGGCCCCCGTTCCTTTCCTCGTTCGTTCCCGGGGGCCCCCGTTCCTTTCTCGTTCGTTCTCGGGGGCCCCCGTCCTTTCCTTGTTCGTTCTCGGGGGCCCCCGTCCTTTCCTCGTTCGTTCTCGAGGGCCCCCGTTCTTTCCTCGTTCGTTCTCGGGGGCCCCCGTCCTTTCCTCGTTCGTTTTCGGGGCCCCCGTCCTTTCCTCCTTCGTTCTCGGGGGCCCCCGTCCTTTCCTCCTTCGTTCTCGGGGGCCCTCGTCCTTTTCTCATTCGTTCTCGGGGGCCCCCGTCCTTTCCTCGTTCGTTCTCGGGGGCCCCCGTCCTTTCTCTTTCTTTCTCGGGGGCCCCCGTCCTTTCTCGTTCTTTCTCGGGGGCCCCCGTCCTTTCTCGTTCTTTCTCGGGGGCCCCCGTCCTTTCTCATTCTTTCTCGGGGGCCCCCGTCCGTCTCGTTCGCTGGGGCCCCCATCCTGTGTTGTTATCTGGAGGCTATCCTGGGGATCCATCCTGTGGTGTACCTGGGGAGGCATCATCCCATCTTGTTCTTGGATCCCATCCTTAGTTGTTCCTGGGAGGGCCTACATCCCATCTCGTCCGTGGGGGTCCATCTCGTTCGTGGGGGTCCCTTTCGTTCCGTCAAGGGTGCCCCGCCCCGCCTCGCCTTCTTCTCTGGGAGCCCCCGTCCGTCTCGTTCTTGGAATATTGCTAACTCAGATACTGACACCTATCGTAAACAACAAACATGGCAGTGTCAAACTGCGCATAAGTCCCAGGAGGAGGAGGAAGACGAGGAGGAAGAAGAAGAGGAAGAGGAGGAAGAAGAGACGTCTTCATAAAATGATGATGCTACACACACACACGCACGCACACATACACTACATAGTAATGCTGCTGTACCAAATATACCGTATATTATTACTATTATTAATCATTATTACTATTATAATAATTATTATTATTATCATCATTATTATTTTATCATTAGACAAGTGAATAAATAAAATAAAATATCAATAAAAGTTCGCGTAGAACTTCTTCAGAGTGCACGGAAAACTGTAATTGAAGTTTATGTACTAAACTTAATTATCTTTACAAATATTTGGGAAAGGTCATTTTTCTTGCGTGTTCTAGAATTAGAATACTAGTTTGTTTAGCTAAATTTATAAATCCTTCTCGATGGTCCTATGAATTATTAGTTGAAATATATGCGGATTCTACAATTCTTCTAGTGAATTTATCAAAACCTTTACGTAACACTTCAGCTCCTCTCCAGTTTGGTAAATGATCGAATTTTCCGCATGAACTACTAAAGAATTAGATGTCCTATGTGCTTTTATGTCGTTTTTTTATGTTAATTTTTTTTTTCTAATCCCCTAGATGACTCGCCATAATATGCCATTGAGCAACTATTGCACGGGATTTTGTATACGACGCTGTTTTCGGAATTGGTTCTCTTTTCGGAAATCTTTATCAAATCATCTATCCTCTTATTAGTTATTTTAGCTATGTTTATACTTGTTTTTGTTAGATATTTATCTATTATTGGTGACGTTTCTGAGCCAGGTACTGATACAAATTTGGTATTATTCTTATCATTTCTCTCTTTCTTTCCACGATTATAAATATTTATTGTTTTTCTTTTTGTTCTCCTCAACATTCTCTCTGGATCTCCAAGTTTGTCAAAGGTTTTCATAATATAATCAAATTCGTCTTCTTTCCTAAGTATCCGCAATATATATATATATATATATATATATACACATATACATATACATATATATATATATACATATACATATATATATATATATATATATATATATATATATACATATATATATATATATATATATATAGAGAGAGAGAGAGAGAGACGTATGCCTACTTGTGCTGACTGCGACCCAAGTGTTGGGGTCCACACGCAACGCAACATATCAGCACCGACGTTATCACTCGACAGAGAATCATAAAAATTGGCGATAAATACGAAACCACAGCTGACTCGTCACCTCGGCCTCCCGGTCGCCAGGCGATTCTCTTCGTTCAGGGGGACCCCCCTAATCCCCCCCCATGCACACCGCATAATCGCATATAAAATGATTTGATATATATATATATATATATATATATATATATATATATATATATGTATGTATATATATATATATATATATATATATATATATATATATATATTTATATATATATATATATATACACACACATTTTTTGGGGAAGGGACAAATGCTCACGAATATACGCGCGGCCACACACGCACGCACACACATGTACTTTATGAATTATTATCATACGCTGCCTTGATTACATATTTTACCTTCTGCACACGTGTGTGTGTGTGTGTGTGTGTGTGTGTGTGTGTGTGTGTGTGTGTGTGTGTGTGTGTGTGTGTGTGTGTGTGTGTGTGTGTGTGTGTGTGTGCGTGTGCATCTGTGTGTATGCGTGTGCGTGTGTGTATGTGTGTATACGTGTCTGTGCCTGTGTGTACGTGTCTGTGTGTATACGTGTCTGTGCGTGTGTGTGTGTGCGTGCACATGCTTGTGGCACCCAGAACACAGGCACACAGGCAACACAATGCAGCGCCAGGACACGGGAGTTCGCCCAGGTAAACATCCCTTAAACACTCTGGAAAAACTGTGCCGGAAAATAAGGTCACAGGATGTGAGGCAACGCAGGGGTGAGGGCGGGGGTCCTGCACGGGGCTTGAGCGCTCTTGCACAACGATGACAGCTGCGGCGATCCGTGGTCGGTCCACTGATCCAGAGATAAGCGGAAATGAGATCTGATGCAATGATACAGGCAGATACACGCACACACACACACACACACACACACACACACACACACACACACACACACACACACACACACACACACACACACACACACACACACACACACACACACACACACACACACACACACACACACAAATGTAGAGGCTACAAAGGATTACAAAGGAGGAACATCCCGACAGGAGACCTTTTGGTCCATAACTAGGTCGGATGCGGAAAAATTATAGTAATGACAAATAAAAGAAAAATAAAAAAAAATTGTAATAATGTAAATTATAAATAAAATAAATGAATAGGTATAATTAAATAATAAACAAACCGGTAAATAGTAATAACTAATAACAAATAAAGATTAAGCAAATAATAAACAAATAAATTATAACAAACAAATGATACAAAATAAGTGGCAGTCATTACAGCATCTTGCTTAGGTGTTTATCTAAACGAATCTTAAAGCTTCGAATTGAACTACATTGCACTGCCTCTGCATACATATAATGTCGATAGAGATATAGATATAGACAAACGTAAATAGATTAACACACACATATAGACTTGTTGGGCACAGGTTCTCACATATAGATAGATACAGACACGTAGTTACAAAGGTAAACAGAAGGATACATATGCATAGACATACAATACAGAGACGGATACAAAGGCAGATAGATGCACACACGCACATATATAGATATGGATAGATAGAGAGATGGATACATATATATAGACAGACAGTTACAAAGGTATATGGATGGATTCACATACATAGATAGATGTAGTGATACATTTATACATGTGTATACATAGCTATATAGATTAATGGAGAGAGAGAGAGAGAGAGAGAGAGAGAGAGAGAGAGAGAGAGAGTGACGCACTCTACAAATCTCCTTATAGCTGCCGCCATTCGATTTTATTCAAACGGAAGGGGAAAGGCTGACACCCCCTCCGCCCTCGCTGCTGATGCCCGTGCTGACTAAAAGAGTCGTAAGGCAACACCGCCGACAGCGCTGACGTCAGCAAGATCGCCTCGCGTAGGGAGGTCGACGACGACGCACAATGACCCAAGTCTTTGTTCTTGGCGGCAGCGAAAAAAAATACACGGGGGCGACGAGCGATTTCGCTCGGGAAAGTTCCAATGTCGCTCTCGCAAATCCAGTAGCGGGAGCAATCCCCCACAAAAAAAAAGAAAAATCGCTCCCGCGGCAAGATTCAACGTTTTTCATGCATTATCCATCATTTGGCCATCCCTGAATCCCATCACCATTGATGAAAGGATCAGAGCAAACACAACTTACCCGTGATCAATCATTGCATTATCAATCGATATCATAAACGCAACGCATCAATCAACTTTAATTTGTTGATGTACATACGTATGTGTACGCGGTATAGCTGCTAGAGTTCAATGGCTTACCTAGCTTAGCTTCGTATTAGCTGTATGCGCGCGTATACTAGTACATGTTGACTAGACTCTACACAACTACCCTGCTACATAATGTCGCTGGTTGCGAATTGCATGGTACCTGTATGCAGGGAAGTTCATTGGTTGCATGCAGCTAGCTGCCCAATCAACGCGCTGACTACATGTACAATGCACCATACCTAATACAACATCACCGCATGCATACGTGCACTGTACATATGCAAACTCGCTCGAGGCCTAGGAGGGAAACTGGGAAATCCCATTTATAATCTCGTTCGCGTATTTATGAGAAAACAAAGTAGAATCAAATGTTTGGTTTGTAATTGAAAGTGAATAAATTTAAGTATAGATATGAACATTTGATAATTATATATTTGGTTTATAAATATGGCTCTTTAGAGGGAGAATAAAAAATAAAGAAATAAAAAATGATTTGTTAGCTAGCTTAAGACCCTGTCGCACAGGGATTTTGCATGAAAACCGAATGCTTACCGCACAAAAATGGCTTGATCGTGGAGAGATCGGGCAGAAATGGTGTGAAATTTTGTTTTAGCCGCGGAGCTTTAACGGATAAATAGCGTATGTTTAACTAACAGTTTCCATATGCATCACTACTGTTCCGATAACACTTTCCGTACATCCCCGACCACGTCAAATTTGGCCCAATTGCCCGAACGTTTCACGAATTAAACTACCAAAGCACGTATGCTCCCCGTATGCGGCCCGATGATAAACGTGAAGCGGTAGTGTATTGTTCGTGATTTAGTTGTGTTCTTAACGGGATTGTGCGGTATTTGTGCGTCAAATACGGAAATCAAACGCGGAATGAACGGCGTAGACGTGAAACAGACGGTTTACAATAACGATACGGAAGTTAAACGTTCGTTGAATAGTCGGCGGTAGTCGGGAAACGGTCGTAAAATTACCGATTTCTCCGTCAACTCCACGATTAAAACGAACACTTCCCGACCAATTCCGTATGCTCTCCGTCAATTCTCCGTACGATTACCGCATGGTACGCGTCAGATACGCGAACATTTGGTCGTGCTAAATTTTTTAACTGTTCAAAGATCGCTCCGCGTCCAAAATTCCTCGGCCGCACGCTCCACGAACTCCCCGACCGAAAAACGATTACTTTACTATTGCTTCGCGTACAATTCACGAATACAAAATATTTGTGCGGTAAGCATTCGGTTTTCATGCGGAATCCCTGTGTTGTCGACAGAGGTTTTAGGTTTACGGTAGCTAGTTCTACGTTCGTACGTCACGTCCATGCCATGGAGCGATTTCTAGTGAAGCGAGTGAAGATGAGTGAAGATGATTTGCCCTCAGATTCAGTCTTTTCAGAATCGAGGGAGAGTGTTTTGACGGCAGGAACCGCTTCTGAACCAGCAAAGCCTAATTCAGACTCTACGGGCAAGGGCCAAGGAAAACGAAAACCAGTAGAGCATGAATCTATTACACGCTCGTGGAACCTAGATTGGCTTGAAGTGGATCGGGGCAGTGATGGTACTCTAACGGTGTATTGCAAGGCTTGTCATGCATTTCCACCCTCATGAACATGAGTAATGAGTTAGCCTTCCAATAGTTTGAAGGAAATCGAACCTGCAAAAACATGGCTCTGGAAGTATCAAAAATGGCTCTGGTAATTAAAAAAAAAAATGGCTCTTGTGAAATTAAAGAAAAAAAATAAGAGAAAAATAGCTCTGGGAGAAAAAAGTGTTTCCCCCCCTGATATATATATATATATATATATATATATATATATATATATATATATATATATATATATATGTATATATATATATATATATGTATATATATATATATATATATATATATATATATATATATATATATATGACAAGAGAAAAGACAAATGTATGGCAAGAGTTGTATGGGTAAATTCCAGGAAGGAGCAGAAGTACTTTATTCTCTAACGTTTCGACAGTCTTCTTCAGAGAGATAATGGTACAGGCAAATTGGAATACATTGTCTATATACTAAGCGGGTCATCTTACAGGTCGCCTTGGGATAGAGTCCGCCGTTTGTGCCCCCTCGATGATTAATCTTGCTGTTGTGTGTGCTAAATTTACAAATCCTTCTCTATGATTGGTTGATTTAAAAGTATTGATATATGCAGCTTCAATAGTTTTCTTGTCGTCTTTTTCATACCGGTGTGTAGAATTTTGGTGTTGTTCCAATTAGGCATATGTCAGTGTTGTGTAGCGTGTACTACTAACGAATTAGATGTCCTGTGGTGTCGCATGTCATTCTTGTGTTCGTATAATCTTTTTGTGATTCCTCTTGAAGTTTCTCCAAAATAAGCTGCATCACATCCACCACATGGAATCTTGTAAACCACGCTCTTTTCATTTTTCTCTCCCGTGTGTTGGTTACCGGATAAAATGTCCCTTGTTTTCTATTCTGAGGAGTGTACGACTTCCATCCCTATTCTCGCTAGAAATTTGGAAATTAATTCACCTCTTGAGGAGTAAGGAACCATTAAAAAATATTTTTCTTTTCTCTGTTCTTCTGTAACTGTGTTTTCTCTTCTCCATATTTGTTTGACTTTATTTTTCAGTTTTTGTATGAGACCCGGTGGATATTTTAGGCGGCTGAACGTCTCTGTAATGTGTTTACATTCGTCGTGTAAAAATTCTTCGCTACAAATTCTAAATGCTCTAAGGAAAAAGCCAATTATTATGCCAGATTTTGTTCTTGTGTCGTGTCGTGATAAGTAATGAGTTACCGGATAAAATGTCCCTTGTTTTCTATCCTGAGGAGTGTACGACTTCCATCCCTATTCTCGCTAGAAATTTGGAAATTAATTCACCTCTTGAGGAGTAAGGAACCATTAAAAAATATTTTTCTTTTCTCTGTTCTTCTGTAACTGTGGTTTTTTCTTCTCCATATTTGTTTGACTTTATTTTTCAATTTTGTATGAGACCCGATGGATATTTTAGGCGGCTGAACGTCTCTGTAATGTGTTTACATTCGTCGTGTAAAAATTCTTCGCTACAAATTCTAAATGCTCTAAGGAAAAAGCCAATTATCATGCCAGATTTTGTTCTTGTGTCGTGTCGTGATAAGTAATGAATAAAATCTTCTTTGTTTGTTGGTTTCCTATATACTGAAAATTTTGCACTTCCGTCAATACGATGAATTATCGTGTGTAAAAATGGCAGTTTCTTGTCTATCTCCTTTTCCACTGTGAATTCTATGTAATTTACTTATTTACACTATTGAGCCTACGAAGTTTGTTATCCAAATCAGTATTTTCTGATACTATAACTAATACGTCGTCTACGTAGCGAAACCAGGATGCTCCTCTTCCCATGATATGTATTTATCTACTTCAAGTGACTACATGTAAAGGTTTGCCATAATGGCACTGAGAGGAGATCCCATAGCTAAGCCTCGGAATTTTATATATTCATGGTTGTTAAAAGTGAAGCAGTTGAATTTTACACATAATGGAATTGATTTCACAAAGTCTGCTTTTTTAACCGGTAAATCACTGTCTTTTACTTGATTTAGCACCTTCGTTACTGCTTCCATTGCCCCTTCAATCACTACGTTTGTGAATAAAACTTTTACATCATAGCTAGCCATCTTCTTTTAGTTTAAATATAAGTGCTTCAAACTATTGATTAAATCAGTGGAGTTGTGTAAATGTGTAGTACACGCTACACAACACGGACATATGCCTAATTGGAACAACACCAAAATCCTACACACCGGTATGAAAAAGACGACAAGAAAAACTATCGAAGCTGCATATATCAATACTTTTAAACCAACCAATCATAGAGAAGGATTTGTAAATTTAGCACACACAACAGCAAGATTAATCATCGAGGAGGGACAAACGGCGGACGGCGGACTCTATCCCAACGCGACCTATGAGATGATCCGCTTAGTATATAGACAATGTATTCCAATTTGTCTGTACCATGATCTCTCTGAAGAAGACTCTGTCGAAACGTTAGAGAATAAAGTACTTCTGCTCCTTCCTGGAATTTATCTATACCACTCTTGCCATACACACACACACACACACACACACACACACACACACACACACACACACACACACACACACACACACACACACACACACACACACACACACACACACACACACACACACACACACACACACACACACACACACACACACACACACACACACACACACACACACACACACACACACACACACACACACACACATATATATATATATATATGTGCTTTCTTATATTACATCTTCAGACTAAATGACGTCAATTAGTCTGAAGATGTGGCCTACATTCCTTCAAAGTACTCCCCTCCTGCCTCTATGCAACGTTCCATCCTCTTTCGCCACTTCATGAAGCACTCACGGTACTCAGAAGCCGATATACCTCGTAGCTCTGAATTGACTGCTCGCGCCAGATCTTGGATGCGATGAAACAGCTTTCCTGCGATCGCACCCTTGATCTTTGGAAACAACCAAAAATCACAGGGAGCAAGGTCAGGCGAGTAGGGTGGGTGGGGGAGAAGTGTGATCCCCTGCTGCTCCAGGAACTGCACAATGAGGCGAGCTTTGTGGGGGGCAGCATTGTCATGGTGCAGCAAAAGGCGCGATCGGCGACGGGTTGGTGCAGTCTTGGCCTGATATTCCAGGACTCGAGGAAGGACGTGATCAGTGTAGTACTGGGCTGTGATAGTACACTGTTGAGGCATTACATCCACACACATTGGTCCTTGTGAATTGAAGAAGATGGTGAAAAGGCGCTTCCTGCTGCGAAATCCTTCCTTCAGAATCTGAGGTCGAGGTTCTTCATCACTCAACCACACCATGTTGGTGGTGAAGAAAGAAATCCAACACTCATCTCCGGTAGCTACATCTGAGAACCGTTTCGGACCATTTGGCTCGAATTCAGCCAGCCATAGACGACAAATCCGCACCCGTTCGCTCTTCTGCTCTTCCGTAAGCAAATGAGGTATCCATCGAGCACACTTCTTCCTCAGTCCTAAGTGTTCATGCACGATGTCATGTGCGCTCCCATAACTGACACCGAGCTCCAAGGATAAGAATCGAAGAGTAACAGTTGGATCTTCGTCAATGATGGCCCGCGCACGGACCGTCGTTGCTTCGGTCACGGATGTCCGAGGGCGGCCAGGACGATGATCATCTTCTAGCTGCAATTTTCCGGCTGCGAAAGCTCGAATCCAGCGGGAAATAGTTTCCAGTGATGGAGTAGACTCGGGAAAAACTTGCAACAATTCCTCTCTGATCTCCGTTGCTTTTTTCCCGAGTTTCCACCTTGTGAAGGTGTAGAATCTGCAGCCTTCTTTCGAAAAATCCATGTTTCCGGTTAGAGAGGCAAACCAACAATGACGCAATCGCACAGCGCAACGATAAAATGTAAGCTAGACAAACAGCGACAAGCTCAAACATGTAACAACAGGCAACACTTGCTGCCCCTTGCTCCCCGCCCCCCCAACACTTATAGTCTCTCAGCTACGAGTCCGACTGTCATTACTTTCTGATCACCCCTAGTATTATACGAAAGTACTGTCTACAAGTTTCCCTTCTCCTGTGGTTATTTTGCGTTTTTGCATCACGGTGATGTGATTGATTGCATATATATATATGCATATATACATTATATATATAAATGTGTGTATATATATATATACATATATATATATATATATATATATATATATATATATATATATATATATATATATATATATATATATGCTTTCTTATATTACATCTTCAGACTAAATGACGTCAATTAGTCTGAAGATGTATTATACGAAAGTACTGTCTACAAGTTTCCCTTCTCCTGTGGTTATTTTGCGTTTTTGCATCACGGTGATGTGATTGATTGCATATATATATATACATATATATATATATATATATATATATATATGTATATATATATATATATATATGTGCATATATACATCATATATAAATCTATATATACATTATATATATAAATGTATATATATATATATATATATATATATATATATATATATATATATATATATATATATATATATATATATACATTCATTCTGGCTATCGCCATGCGATTCCGTTCCTCTTAAAGTAGTGTCTCCACTCCTGGAAGGGTTGCTTCATATGTACTGTGCCATGCTCATCTCATATACTTCACGGCTTAGCTCTTCTATGCCCCGCTCCGATGTGCCGTGGGGTGCCCGGAACCTCGTGCGGCGGGGGTCGTTGCCGCTACAATCGCGGTTCCAAGTTATGGCCAAATTTTCCGAGGGCATTAACAATTCGAATTGAGCATTTAAAGCAAGCAAGTCACCTCCTCGTCCAGTTCCCGTTTTATGGCCCTCTTCCCCCCTCCCTCCTCCTCCTCTCTCTCTCTCTCTCTCTCTCTCTCTCTCTCTCTCTCTCTCTCTCTCTCTCTCTCTCTCTCTCTTCTGTTCCCCCTCTCCTCCTTCCTCCTCCCTTCTTCCTTCCTCCCTCCCTCCCTGCTGTTCTCTTAATTAGTTGTCGACAATACAACATATTACTTTTTTCCGTTAGACGTTTCTCTGTTTGTAATGTTGTCACTTATAATTTGGACTCCTGCTTTGATCATAGACATGCTATTGAAAATTATAAAAAATTATTTCAAGAATAAATGTTACCAATTTTGTTAGACTCTAGTTCTAAAGACAATGTCACACTGAGTGGTCACACTGTGGTTTTCATTCAATCAAAATTTGTGCCCCTGAAATCAGTCTGACCATCGTTTATGATTGTTACTCTGGATTAGTAGAGTATAAATATCTTCTCTTATGTTTCTTGAATTTTTTTATGTGCCATGTACGGAACTCTTCGAAACTCTCGTCAATGCTCTCGTTCAGCTGGAATTATCATTCTCTCTCTCTCTCTCTCTCTCTCTCTCTCTCTCTCTCTCTCTCTCTCTCTCTCTCTCTCTCTCTCTCTCTCTCTCTCTCTCTCTCTCTCTCTCTCTCTCTCTCTCTCTCTCTCTCTCTCTCTCTCTCTCTCTCTCTCTCTCTCTCTCTCTCTCTCTCTCTCTCTCTCTCTCTCTTTCTCTCTCTCTCTTTCTTTCCCTCTGTCTGTGTGTGTGTGTGTGTGTTTATGTGTGTGTCTTTGTATAAGTGTATGTAGGTGTGTGTGTGTGTAGGTGTGTATTTACCTAGTTGTATCTTACGGGAAGTAGAGCTACGCTCGTGGTGCCTCGCCTTTGTATCTCGCAGTCTCTAATTTGCTCTTAAATTCATGTGTGTATTTTGTGTGTGTATGTGTGTGTGTGTGCACTTGCGCACGAATGTATATATCTTTCCCAAGACGAAGTTAAGTGGCTACTTGGAATGTACTATTTAAAACATCTTTATTAAACACTCCTTCAGTCCGTCATTGACTTTATAAATGTTTTTTTTCAAAGTCTTACAACCATCTTTTCAGGTGAAGTGCTTCCGTTTTTGGGGACTCGGCAGACTGAGGTCAGAGGGAACCTCGAGGTCTCTTTGTAGCTCCTCCTTTGCCTCTCGAACTCCGAATAAAAGACAAAAAGAATGGAGGAGGATTCAAGATACCATAAGGCCTGCACTAGTTTCATGTTCCTTACCATCTGTCATTCCTATTCATGAAGTTATTTTATTTTCTCTTATAGGTACATGCTTACATATGAATGTAGGAGACTTCAAGAGACCATAAGACTTATATTAGGCAGTTCCATGTCCATTACCACCTGCCATGTCTATCCATAAAGTTATCTCATTTTCTCTTAAAACAACCAATTATTTCAGCGCCCACTACATGGCTACTAAATCTGTTCCTTTCATTAACCACTCAGTTGGTAAACCAGTTCTTGCTTATTTCTTTCTTATACCTGAATGTGACTAATTCGAATCCTGTTGTCTTGATATGATGACATCTCCTGCATCACCATTGTTAAAGCCCTTGGCCTACATAGTGGATGCTTTTCCAAAGAAGGATGTTTGAAGAAGCATTTGTTTTCCATGAAGACCGTCGAAAATAAGCAAAAATTTATATAAGCTCCCTGATACTCTGTTGGCTTACTCGTAAGCGTCCTGGTCTCGCATTCGCTTACTTCTGCGTATAAATCCCACGCTCCTCTCCGATTTCCAACAGGAACTGTTACCTGTGTTTTCAGTCCAGGCAGCATCGGCCTCATATAAGCGCCTCTTGGCGTATAGCTTCCTCTTCCCTGGAAGGTTCTTCGAGACCAGACACTTGCCTCGGGTGTCTGACTCTCTTCGAAGTGTTTACATTTTTCAGGATCGTTCAGGATCATGTGACCTCACACAGGTCACGTGGGTAGTGCCGGGTCACTCCCAGTCCATGTCCTCCTCGACAGCACCAGGCTCTTGGAGGTCGACCTCCATTGGCTCACAACAGGTGCAGGGTATGTCGAGGGTCCTCTTCTCATCGCTGCACTCGAAGTTGACGGTCAACGCCTTCCGGCTGCCGAAGATCTTTTCCTGAAGGAGGGCGTTGGCTTCCCTCAAAATGGGTGTTTTCCTGGCAACTGGAGGGAGTGGAGAATCGAGTGTTTCCGAAGTGCTCTTGCGGTCGTTCCTGGTCCCGTTGCGTGCACTTGTCATTCTTGTAGTCTTCTTGACGAATTTCATAGACCTCTTTTCAGACAGAGTGATGTACGATTTGGGGACACTCATATGACAGATTTCGAGATTTTGTGTTGTTTGTGGTCTACCCATGAATGTATGTGAATACACACAAATACATATATATATATATATATATATATATATATATATATATATATATATATATATGCTGGTATATACATATATATATATATATATATATATATATACGTATATATATATATAAACTGTATACATATACATATATATATATGTGTGTATATATATATATACGTATATATATGTATATATATATAAGTATGTATATATATATATATATATATATAAACATATATATATATATGTGTGTGTGTGTGTGTGTGTGTGTGTATGTATTTGTATAAATATACATATGTATATATATATATATATATATAAATATGTATATATATATATATATATATATATATATATATATATATATATATATATATATCGTTAAAGGTGATAGATACTTCATCGTGTTGTACTTTCTTTAGGATATTCTCCTTATTACGCAAAATAGACTTATTCTCTCCTGCAAGATGTGAGATGATTTCTCTGTAGGAGGTCATCTGGGCTATGAGTTTGCTTTTAAAATTACGTCTTGATGTAGTTGCTTTAGTGACTATTTCTTGTTTTAAGTTGGGCGCTACTGTGACTTCACCTCTTGTTTCCAATTTTTCGATGTCATCAAGAAGGATTTCACATTCTACTCGCTTATGATGCTTCGTTGGTTTCGACATAACGTGGAAGTTCAAACCAAAGTTTAGCAGTTCTTCTTGTTCGGGGTGAGAGTTTTATCTGTTAAATTGACGTAGCCTTTAGCTGGACGTGGGTGTTTTACGTTGCCGGCGTTAGGGTTGACCAACTTTTTCTGGCTTGCAGTAATGATGGAATTATGATATTGTTTCATCATGTCATGAAAAGAAGCTTCAATTATTTCTTTTAATCCTGGGTCAACAACTATGTTAGCCCATTTCTGTTCAATCTCGTGGTAATTCTTGGTCTTCAGCTCCTGTATTCTTCTAGTCATGAAATTTCTTCTAGCTTCGACACTGGGCTTCTGTCGGTTTCTCTTGCTGACGTTGACTGCTCCATCACTAGGAATATTAAGGGTATATGTGGACAGGAGGTCTTCTATCAAACATGTCTCATTAAAAGTGATAGATAATTCAGCATGTATTTTCTTTAGAATATTTTCCTTATTACGGAGAAATCATCTCACATCTTGCAAGAGGGAATAAGTCAATCTTGCGTAATAAGGAGATGATCCTAAAGAAAATACAGCATGCCGAATTATCTATCACTTTTAATGAAACATGTTTGAGAGAAGACTTCATGCCCATATATACTCTTTATATATATATATTTATATATATATATATATATATATATATATATATACATATATATATACATATATAAATATGTATATATATATATATTAGTGAATTTAGGGAGCAGGTTTTCATCGAGACATTTTCTATCAAATATCACAGCATACTCAGCGTTCGTGATCTTTTTCTTAACACTTTCAATTCATCTAATTATTCTCTTCCTAGAACTTGGTAGATGATAAACAATATCTCCGATTGTGTCCATAGTGGAAATGAAAACAATAACATTACGACGTTTCGCCTATACCTTAGGCATCTTC
>NW_027467711.1:1556005-1561005 GCF_046742065.1 Oratosquilla oratoria
TCGCTGCTGCATATCACGGCAACATCATCTGCATATGCCAGCGTTACCGTATTCTTGCCATGGTTTATTTCTTTTATACATCTGTCCATGAAAATTATGAACAGCAGTGGGGAAATCACTCCTCCTTGTCTTACCCCTGTCCTGACCTGGAACCAAGGTGTATCTCCATCCCCTTAGCTTCACTTTATTTTCACATTTCCTATATATACTCTTAATTGCCCTTTTCAGGTTTGCTGGAACATCGTATTCTTGATGCTCCAGTGCTCTCCAGATTTCTTCCCTAGGTACCTTATCAAATGCTTTCTCCATATCTATGAAGATAGCAAACTTGTCGATGTTCCACTCCCTGTTCTTTTCCAGAACCATTTTCAATGTAAAAATTATATCCACTGTGCTTCTTTGTGGTCTAAAACCATGCTGCCATTCCCCAAATCTTTCCTCTACAGCCATTCTCAGTCTTCTCTCTATGACTCTCTCATATACTTTGCCCACATGCGATAGCAACGATATGCCTCTGTAATTATTGCAATTTGTGCGGTCATCTTTTTTGAAAATTGGGCATACGACCGCTTTACTCCAGTCATCTGGTATTTCAGCATTTTTCCACGCGACATTCATAATTCTGGTCAACCAGTTCGCACCCAACTCACCCATTGCTTTAATGAATTCTATATGTATCTCATCCTCACCACATGCTTTTCCATTTTTCATTCTTTGGATAGCCGCCTGAACCTACGCAACTGTAATTTCATCATTTTCACTTTCCATATTTTCTTGTCCAGCATTGAGTAGGTTCTCAAAATAATTTTTACATCTTTCCGTAATTTGATTTGTTTCCACCAACATCACTCCATTTTCATCCTTTACTGCATAGGCACCTTCGTTTTTCTCTTTTCTATAGTTTCTTGCCATATTGTAGAGCAGCTCTCTTGTTCCTTCCATATCCTCTCTCAAATCATTACCAATTTTCTGCCAGACTTCTGCTTTTGATTCCCTTTTAACTCTATTACACTTATTCCGTTCTTCTACATAGTTTTCTCTGTTTTCAGCTGTTCTGAACTTCATCCATTTTCTGAATTTTTTCATTTTTTCTTTAACTGCATCCGCCATCTCCTCTGTCCACCAGGGCGTTCTTTTTTTCTTTGTTTTTCCCACATACTTCATTTCAAGCACCTCCTCTGCCACTTCCTTAACTACTGTTTTCATCTGCTCCCATTCCTCATTTATATTTTCTCCTGTTTGCAGGTTTGTCACCTTTCCTCTGATTTTTTCTTTAAAACTTTCTTTCTTTTTAGGATTCTTTAAGTCCTCCACCTTGAATCTCCTCCTTATTTTCCCTGGCACAACTCTCCACTTTCTCGCGTTAATTTTTGCAACCACCAGTCTATGATCTGAGTCTAGTGACACTGATGGTATAGCTTTAACATCACGAAAGATCTTTTTATTATTTGTAATGACAAGGTCAATTTGGAATTTGTCATTATAGCTTTGTAGGTTGTCGTTCCATCGATACCAAGTCCATTGGTGACTTGGTCTATGTTTATAGAAAGTGTTCATAATTGACAGATTATTATTCATAGTACAAAAGTCAATTACTCTTTCACCCTCACGATTTCGATTCCCTATTCCATGCGCTCCTATTACATTTTCTACACCTCCACGATCACTTCCAACATGACCATTCACATCTCCAATGACTACCATGTTTTCTGCATTACCTCTTTGATCGTGTACTTCTTGTAGTTTCACATAGAATTCTTCCTTTTCTTCTGCTGTTCATCCCTGCTGAGGAGCATAAACTTGTACAAATGTTATTCTAATGTCTTTTAATTTCACAGTCACTTTAATTATTCTTTCATTTACAAAAACAACATCCTCAACATAGTCCGCAATCCTTGGTGTCATCATTATCGCCACTCCATGCATTCTTTCATTTGGCATTCCGCTCCATATCAGTTGATAGTTGTCATGTACTGTTTTTCTGCCATTTCCCTCTCTCCTTGTTTCACACATTCCTAAAATATCTATTTTCCTATCTTTCATGATGGCAATAATCTCTTCTTCTTTATCTTTCAAAGTGCAGACGTTTATTGTTCCAATTCCAAGTTTCTTATCCTTTTTTGATCGCCGTGCCGTCAACTGCTTAATCCATAGGGTCCGAGGCTCACTTTGCGTGTCTTGAGCAGTTAAATGAGTCTTAGTGGGTTGCTAGCCCTATCCTAAGTCTTTCGGGATCACTAATTAGTAACTTCCATATGACTATCGCCCTCCATACGGATTACAGGGTATTCTAGACATACCCCGGGCAGTCATTTTGGTCGCTCGAGCCGCTGCACCTCTTCAAGGTTACATGATCCCTTGTCCTGGTAGGTCTAGACTCCAGAACCGCAGCGGATATATATATATATATATATATATACATAATATATATATATATATATATATATATATATATATGTATATATATATATATGTATATATATATATATGTATATATATATATGTATGTATATATATATATGTATATATATGTATATACAGCATGTATACATATATATATATATATATATATATATACATATATATATATATACATGTATATAGGTATATGTATGTATATATATTCATACATATATGTATATATATGTACATGTATATATATGTATATATATATACATATATACATATATACAACATATATATACATATATATTTATATATGTATATATATGTACATGTACATATATGTATATATATATGTATATATATATATGTATATATATATGTATATATATATGTATATATATATATATATATATATATATATATATATATATATATATATGACACACAGGAAACTCACAGTCGAAGAAAATAAAATTCGAATAAAGAAGAATCCTATATTTCGGCTATCAACTGTAGCCCTCTTCAGGAAAGTACATAAGACAGAGGACAGAGGGGACTTATAAGCTACAGAAAAGAGAAGGAATGTGGACAGATGACCTCACTCAGGCGCGGGACAAACTGGGGTGGTGGAGGAGGGAGGGGGTGAGGTGATGGGGTGTTGAAAGCTCCGTACCAATTTGCTGACCGCTGCGCGTGAAATGGTGTAAGGAGTCCACTGCCCTTCAGAAATATTGATATTAGGGTATTCCTCAATTAATGCTGATTCGACTATTTTTCTCCTGAAACCGTAGTGGGACTTGAAAACTAATCTGGCCTTACCCCAGTCGAAAGAATGATTCTTATTTTTGACATGAAGAAATACAGCCTAATTTTCTTGCCCATACCTAATTGACCTTTTATGTTCTGCCAATCTAGTGTTCAAGTCTCTCCCGGTTTGACCCAAGTAAACCAAATCACAATCTTGGCAGGGCAAACAATAAACTCCAGGTGACTCAACTTCCTTTGGTTTTTGTTAAACGTTCACAATTTGCTTACGCACGATAGTGATAGGCAATAGTGAGACGTTCATGGGGAAACAACTATATATATATATATATATATATATATATATATATATATATATATATATATATATATATATATATATATATATATATATCACTTGGACAAAATGTTGTAGCACATTTGCAAATAATTCTCATGAAAAACCCACAGTCGGAATAAAAGGAAACTTTAGAAGAAAGTGTAACTTCTATATTTCGGCTAAGAGCTATAGCCCTCTTCAGGAAAGTACAGGTTTCAAGAATTTGTAGAGACATAAATACAATTGAGGTGTCAGTTGAAGGGGAACACGCAGAGCTAAAACAGAAAAACCCGTCACTCAGGGTGGAGTCAGAGGTGAGGGGATGTGTGGGTTAAGGTGTGAGGTCAGGAGTGAAACGTGCGGGAAGCAGGGTCAGGAGGGTGATAATTCTTAACCAAGCGGCTCACAGCTAGCCGTGAGATTATGTCCGGGGACCATTGACCTTTGGAGAGGTTCAAGTTCGGACATTCTTCGATTAAGGCTGATTCAACAACTTTTTTTCTAAAACTTTAGTTGGACTTGAACAAAATTTGGGTCTTGTTCCAGTCAAGACTGATTTTTGGTACTGACGTGTTGGAACACAGGGGTAATTTTCCTGGGTATACCTAATGGATCTTTTGTGCTCCATTAACCTGGTGTTAAGATCCCTTCCGGTCTGATCAAGGTACATTAAATCACAATCTTTACAAGGAAGTCTATACACTCCTGGGGACTCATTTACCTTCAACCTTTGATGAGCATTAAAAAGAAATTTGTAAACCATATGAGGAAATAGATGTCGATCACGAGTCCAACACGTGATTCAAAGACCAAGACCAAGACCAAGGTGAATCACACAAATTGTTAAGGAAAGTAAAAACCGAAAGGTATTGCGAATCACTACAGGAAGACCTGAATAAGTTTTGGAAGCGGAGCCAGAAATGGGAAGTAGACTTCAATATTAAAAAGTGTAGCATAATGGAGTTTGGAAAAAGTAAAAATAGAATATCTGGACAATATAAGATTGGAACTCAGAAAGTAAAGAATGTGGGACCTAATAAAGATCTGAGAGTAATTATCTCAAACGACTTGTCCTCTGATAAACAAATAAACAAAACTGTCGGAGAATCCTATAACTTGCTAAGATCAATAAAAGTGGCATTTGAATATTTGGACGAAGAAATAATTGGAAAATATTAGTCACAATAATAAGTCCTAAACTAGAATATGCGGCGACATTGTGGACACCCAGTACCAAAAAGAATATAAAGTAAATCGAAAGAATCCAGAGAGCAGCCACAAAAATGGCTCCTGCACTTTCAAACTTGTCATATGAAGAGAGACTGGCTAAATTGGAGTTACCGACTTTGGAGCAAAAAAGAGGGAGAGGCGACCTACTGACTATCTATAGAATCATGAAGGGCACAGAAATACTCGATAGAGAAGACTTGTTAAGTTGGGACAAGAGAAACACAAGAGTACATGGAAAGAAACTCAAAAAACATAGTTATACAAGAGATCTGAAGAGGAA
>NW_027467711.1:1568505-1576005 GCF_046742065.1 Oratosquilla oratoria
TATTCTGCCATTTAGAGGGTGGGCATAGACCAAGTTGCCAAAATGATTCATTTATTTCAACGTTTCGTCTAACAAAGAGACATCTTCAGGAAATTCTGTAACATAGATAATAATGACGTACAGAAATATAGAAAACAACATATAAATCTAACCAATCATACAAATATAGAAACAAATATCAATAAATGCGCAAATTCACACAAAATAAACACTATACATGGGCTGATGGGGACCGTTACTTACAATAGTTAAAAGGTCCGATGAAATGACGAAGAAAACCTTTCGCTCGGTGACATATATGCGCACCTAGCCGGCTTGGGTGGTGGTGGAGGGCGGGAGAGGGGGCGGGGGTGGTATCTCATTAATGCGAGAAGAAGAGGGTTGGGGAAGGGGTTGGGGGGTTAGGGGGTTGCGGGGTCGGTTGGGGGGAGGATGGAAGGAGTGGGTAGGAGGAGGTGGAGGGGGGGTTTCGGAGAGAGGTCATGCTTGGTAGTAGCTTGGTCGTGCTGCTAAACAAAGCGATGACAGAAGTCATGTTGCATTGGATATTAATGATAGGACTACATTCTCTGATAAACATAGCTTCTAGAAGCTTAAGTTTATGTACATCCCTATTACCTAAATTTAAGAAGGTTAACAAGAAGGTAGAAATAGCAACTCTCTTTGACAACATTTGTAAGTTACAAAAAACAGGTGTTATTTCAGTTAATCCAGATCTACAGGAACAACTACAGGCAGAAAGTACGAAACACCGCCACCACCACCAGAGCCAACTTCCCCCACGCTTGAAGGAAGCCGCAGAACAACTGCGCAACAACGAGAGGATTGTCATCAGAAGAGCAGACAAAGCTTCCTGCTATGTGATCCTCAACAGGGAAACTTACTTTCAGAAATGTCGTGACATCCTCCTAGATGATTCCAAGTTTAAGCGTATTTCTCGTAACCCTGTTGTTCAGATTAATTCTAGAATTAATTAACTTATTTCCACTGTTAACGCCGTGATAGGAGGTAACAAATTTGTACCCTTAGTTGGAGATTTTTCTCCTGGTTATTTTTATGGTAATGTTAAAACCCATAAGGAAGGAAACCCCCTCAGACCCATTATTTCCCAAATTCCTACCCCCTCTTACAGCGTAGCTAAAACTCTTCATGAAATAATTTCTCCTTATATCCCTAATACTTATTCTTTATAGTCTAGGGATGAATTCATAGACATCTTAAAAGATAATAAGCCTAACGGCATTATAGCATCGTTGGATGCTGCTAGTTTATTTTCAAATGTCCCTGTGCATAAGACTATTAACATCATTTTGGAATATGTTTATGAACACGCAGATTTCCCCCCTCCAACCATCCCGAAGCACATAATGGAAGAGATGCTGAAAATCTGCACTACTGAGGCCCCCTTTAAATGTCCAGAGGGAATACGTCCAGCACGACGGGATAGCGATGGGTTCCCTGGGAGTACTTTTTGCCCAAGCGTTCATGTCGGCAGTAGAGGAAGCAGTCTTTAAAGATGACGTCACCAAACCTTCTTTATACTACAGGTACATAGACGACATCTTTGTGTGCGCACAGTCAGAAGCCCTTCTCCAGGGATTGAGACTGCGCCTCCAGGAGGAATCTGGTCTTAGCTTCACGACTGAAATGAATAAGGATGGCAAACTCCCTTTCCTCGATATTTTAGTGGACTCTTCTTCCGGGGAATTTACAACGAAGGTGTACAGGAAACCTACGAACTCTGAGAAGTGTTTGAACTACAAAAGTGAGTGCCCGACTAGCTATAAAACCAGTGTGATTAGTGCGTATGTCCGGAGGGCTATCATAGTGTGTTCTTCCTGGCAGGCTCTGCATACAGAATTGCAGCACATCCGCCAGATTCTGGTGAATAATGGTTTCCCTAATAGTGATTTTGATGTAATTTGTAATAAAATGTTGTGTGACCACCTTTCCCCACAAACATCCCCTAAGCCCCAATTCATTGATATATACTACCATAACATCTTCAACAAGGGTTACAAAAAAGATGAAAAAATAATTAAAGACATCATCACTAAGAACTGTCATCCGGTATCTAAAGATAAGGAAATCCGGGTGGTTGTATACTACTCCAACCCTAAAACTAGTTCATTGGTTATAACTAATAACTTAAATAGTAATACTAAGACTATGTCTAAAACTAATTGTGTTTATGAATTCACCTGTAGCACCGGGAACTGTGTAGCCCGTCATACAGCATATATTGGTTTTACTAGATGTAGTCTCAGTAGGAGAATAACTATGCATTTACAAAATGGGGCTATAAAACATCACTTAATGAAATACCATAACCTAACAGCCACCCGTGAATACCTAGTTTCAAACACTAGGATTATAGCAAGCAATAGGGATGTATATAAACTTAAGCTTCTAGAAGCTATGTTTATCAGAGAATGTAGTCCTATCATTAATATCCAATGCAACATGACTTCTGTCATCGCTTTGTTTAGTAGCACGACCAAGCTACTACCAAGCATGACCTCTCTCCGAAACCCCCCTCCACCTCCTCCTACCCACTCCTTCCATCCTCCCCCCAACCGACCCCGCAACCCCCTAACCCCCCAACCCCTTCCCCAACCCTCTTCTTCTCGCATTAATGAGATACCACCCCCGCCCCCTCTCTCGCCCTCCACCACCACCCAAGCCGGCTAGGTGCGTATATATGTCACCGAGCGAAGGGTTTTCTTCGTCATTTCATCGGACCTTTTAACTATTGTAAGTAACGGTCCCCATCAGCCTATGTATAGTGTTTATTTTGTGTGAATTTGCGCATTTATTGATATTTGCTTCTATATTTGTATAATTGGTTAGATTTACATGTTGTTTTCTATATTTCTGTACGTCATTATTATCTATGTTACAGAATTTCCTGAAGATGTCTCTTTGTTAGACGAAACGTTGAAATAAATGAATCATTTTGGCAACTTGGTCTATGCCCACCCTCTAAATGGCAGAATATTGGTTAGAAAACTGGAGAATACTCACAAGAAGATCAACAACCTCACTAACGCTGTCGATTTTAACAATGCATGCATACAAGAGAATCTGCTCCCCAGATATTCATATATATATATACATACATACATACATACATACATACATATACCAAAGGCTTTTCCCCCCTGCAGGGGGGGTAGCCAAAAAGAAAAAGGCATAGAAACCACTCCCACCCATTCCATTTCCTATATATTCCACTGTAGTTCCGTCACATTGATGGCGTTGCGCCGTGATTTGAGTCTGGCCAGTTTAAAAATTCCTCCATCTAATCTGTATTCTATTTCTACCCCTGGGTTGTTGTGGGGTACTTCAAATAGCATGGCAGCTAAATATAAAGAGAAAAGGGTCGGTGCCAGTACACATCCTTGTTTTAGTCCACATGTGATTGGGAAGGGGGCTGACAGGTTGCTCAGGTGGATTACTTTAGCTGTCATCCCATCATGTAGGGCTTTGATCATGTCAACAAAAGGCTCAGAGATTCCGAAGCGATTGAGGACAGACCACATGGCTGTTCTTGGTACACTGTCGAAAATACATACATATATGTATACACACACACACACACACACACACACACACACACACACACACACACACACACACACACACACACACACACACACATAAATATATATATATATATTTATATTATATGTATATTTATATATAGTATATATATATGTATATATACAAGCCCACCGGCTGCACCGGCCCGGCTACGCCGGGGGGCTTGGCCTGCGGCGCTGCTCGTTACGCTCGCCGGGCGCTACGCGCCCTTACGCAACGCGCACTGGTTACCCCGTCAAGCGTGTCTTACATCATATGATGTGTCATAGTAAACATAAGACACTGGATCAATAAAAGATCGTGATATTGCTACAGTATTTTATTTACACACATTATTTACAGCGGAAACGTCAGTTACTTCTTGTTCATCTGAACTCGAGCTGTCTTCTTCATCTTCTTTGTCCTCGGCTTCATCTTCATATCTCCTCCTTTTCCGAGCCGGCGAAGATCCTTCTTCTTTGAGGCTCAAAATCAGTTCTTCCAGCTCCCTTTTCGTGACAGGGACCCTTTCAGTTTCCTCACCCCCGTATTCTTCATCTTCACTGTAAACATGATTATTGTAACTGTAATCTGGCAGGAGCATATCGATGGCTTTTTCCTCCGAGATGTTGTAAACTTCCTTTGGTATTAAAACCACACCTATTTCTGGGACCTCTTCAGGAATGGGAGTGTTAACTTCTTCGTCTTCTTCCCTACCTCTCGGGACCGAAGGCAGTTCTTGACTGTTTACCTCGTTGTCTGAGAGCAATTCTTCATATACACAGTTAACGGCCGGTCTCAACCTATAACTTTCGTTTACTTTATGCCAGCCAGTATAGATGAAAAGAGAATCCCAAGACGTAACCCGCGAACAGGCCACGTACAACTGACCATGAGCGAAACATTGAACAGTATCTAGAAGTACTCCACAGCAGTTAAACGTCTGTCCCTGAGATTTGTTTATTGTCATCGCGTAACTAAGCTTAACCGGGAACTGTTTGCGCTTAAAGTTAACTGGGGTGTCGCTAGCTTCTAGTGTTATCCTGGGAATCATAACCTGTTCTCCCCGGTGACTACCACCTAAGGTCTTACCAATTATAATGTTCGTTTTCAAGTTAGTTACCAAGACTCTTGATCCGTTACACAGTTTAGGCGGTGAAATGTTCCTGACAACCATCACAACACTTCCAATCTTCACTTTAAGTTGATGTGGTGGAAGAGAAGGGCTTGTCAAAGCGTTAAACACAGAAGTCTGGACATCAGTTCCTTCCTCGACCGGGGTGTCTACACTAAAGTATGTCTTCTCCTCTCCCTTAGTTTTCTTTTGTATCATAGAGTTGACACTGTCGACATCATCATTTGTGGGTGATATGATTGCTTGTTGTTCAAAATAGGAAATGTTTAAGAAGTTTTCCTCCAAATCACCATAAACCTTTTCCACTAACTCTTCACGTGTTTTGACTTGAATACCGAACCCCTCCTCAAGTTCCAAAGGTCCGTGTTTCTGGGATCCGAGTTCCAGCAACTTGCGCGCAAACGTAATGTTTTTTCATCACCTTTCCTTAGACGCACATTTTCAGTCAATTCCAACTTTGTTATGTCCCGCCACATATAACTGGACTTTATACAATGTTCTAATTCATCACATTTACCTCCACCTCGAATGACAGGTAATATTTGCCTGAAATCTCCAGCGCAGACGAACACTTTTCCCCCCATAAACCGTTCATTACCCAAGATGTCTCTCAACGTTATATCAAGAGCTGTTAACGTATTCTTGTTCGCCATCACGATCTCATCCCACACGATTAACGATGTCATCTCCAACAACTTTGCAAGCTCAGAATTCTTCTTAACAGAACACCCTCTTATTTCATTATACTCCATCAATGGTATCTTAAACATGTTATGGGCGGTTCGACCCCCGTTAAGAACAGTATCTGCTATACCTGAAGACGCTACAGCTAACGCTATCTTCCCCTCGGACCGCACAGTATCAAGTAACATATTCAAGATGAAGGACTTTCCTGTGCCTCCGGCAGCGTTTACAAAGATTCCATTATTCTCATACTTCTGTTGGTTATTCACCCTATACATGACCACATCATATACCTGTCTCTGTTTATCATTTAAGAGGTCTTGTTTTGATTAAACCTGTTTTTTCAACTTTTCCTTGTTGTAAGACTTCTCTCTTCAAATAACGTTTGAAGTCTTCTCTCCACCTCTAGAAGCAGGTAAGCCGTAAGTGGTGATAAGGCCTCCTCCACAGTTCCAAACATGTTTTTGGATATCGTCTAACGCGTCCAAGTAGATTTCCTCGTTATACTCTGTTAGGTTGTTCTGGTGAAGGAAATCGCTTGCAAATAGATCCTTGGTCTCCTCCCAGATACCGGATTGGTCCTCAAGGTCTGAAAACACCAACATGCTGGCGTACGTTTCTCTGAGACGGTACCTGTCGTTGGTGTGATTGATGATCTCTAAGATAGTAGTCTTCCATGTCTCCTCATCACTCAAGAGACCCAAGGCCTTGACAGCCTCTCGGTAAGAGGGATATGTCACACCCTCGACTGTTCTGAGATCCTCAAAGGAAGTAGGGCCCGCCTTATGTGTCAACAACAACCTAAGGTAAAACAACTCAACAGTTTTAGTGGAAACAGCACGAATACGTCCCAAAGAAAAGGTGTTACCTTTTCTTTCTCTCCAAACCGAATGGGCCTTGTCAAAACAGAAATGTTGAGGCATCTGATGATAATACAACGTGGAGACGAACTTCTCATCAGATTTCGCACACAACTTGAAGAAAGCGGTTACGGTCCCTTTAGATGAGTTTTCGTCATAAAACACCTCGTTTTCGCCCTCAAGGTATAAGTTGAGAGAGGATACCGGGGGATAACTTTTGTATATGTCAAACCCGAATATCTTCCATGTTGCTTCATTCGCATTTATATATCTTGCCTCTTGGAAGTTCTTAATTTCATTCTCGGTCCCATCTTTTGTAGTTTTACTGAACAGGACCCTATCACACCCCTTGTTTACATACTTCGTGACATAAGCTATAGCTTTAATCGAATTTGAACATTCAACGTTGATGTGGGCGTCATACTTCACACACAGATAGGGGCTGTAAGGAACAACCCAAGAGTTGTCAATAACCTTCTTCACTCCTTTAACCTTGGTAACAAAAGATTCCCCGCCTTCTCCGATGGACCTACGTTTGTACTCAGGGTACCCATTGTTACCGAACATTAAGTCGTTTCTACAAGTCTTAGGAAAGCCCTTTCCACATGTCGAAGCGGTTGGCTTAGATTTCTGGCAACATAGGAGAGACTCATCGTACCCCTTACATGGTCCATGGATCATACACCTTGTAACGACATCATACAACCTGGGTTCAGCTTCTTTGTTGGGGATTTCAGCGGATATTATACGTGAAACCCTTTCAGCTGTCACGCGCTCATTCATCCATAAGAGGATGTGAACATGAGGAAGTCCACGTTTTTGCCATTCCACACCATAAAGATGCGCCTTCACCCTTCCGAAGATCTGTTTAGATACCAAATCATGCATCAAACTATCAACCTTCAACTTGAATACTCTACTAATTAAATCTGGGCGGTCCCCGATCGACCGTATTCCAGCAGAACCTGTATCATCCATAGCAACTTGCAGCTCCCGCCAATGCGGGTTCATAGTGAAGGTTATGAAATAGTCAGGAGATCCATAACACGTAACATATGTAAGCGCATCTTGTTGGCGCTCTTTCATATATCTGGGACTTCCAATGAAAGTACTGGGCAACACAACCCTTTGACCTGTATCAGCGACTTTATCGCTTCCAAGACATAATATGTCTGCTCTTTCTTTTCGGATCCGTTTCTGGTTCATTTCGAGGTATGACAACCTATTACTTTCTACTTT
>NW_027467711.1:1581005-1588505 GCF_046742065.1 Oratosquilla oratoria
TGCCTATCAATAAGTTCATCTCATTTTCTCAGCTCCCACTACATGGTTACTAAATCTGTTCCATTCATCAACCACTTAGTTGGAAAACCAATTCTTGCTTATTTCCTTCTTCAAGTCCTTGGCCCACATAGTGGATGCTTTTTCCAAAGAAGGACGTCTGATGAATCTTTTTTTTTTTTTTGTTAATGAAGACCATCGAAGAGTAGTAAAAACTCATATAAGCTCCCTGATTCGTGCTTGTCTCGCATTCGCTTACTTGCTCGCTCCTCTCCGATTTCCAACAGTGCAGGCGGTATCGGCCGCATGTACGTGCCTCCTGGCGTAGGCGGCATTCCTTCCTTTTCCCTGGAAGGTTCTTCGAGATCAGACGCTTTCCTTAGGTGTCTGACTCGCTTCGAATTGATATATTGTAGGATCCTTGTGGATCCTGTGACCTCACACAGGTCACGTGGGTAGTGCCAGGTCACTCCCACTCCATATCCTTCTCAACAGCACCAGACTCTTGGAGGTCGACCTCCATAGGCTTACAACAGGTGCATGGTGTGTCGAGGGTCCTCTTCTCATCGCTGCACTCGAATTTGACGGTCAACGCCTTTCCGCTGCCAAAGATCTTTTCGTGAAGGCAGGCGTTGGCTTCCCTCAAAATGGGTGTTTTCCTGGCTACTGGAGGGAGTGGACATTTCTGGGCTTCCGAAGTGCTCTCCGAGTCGCTTCTGGTCCTCTTGCGTGCACTAGTCATTCCTGGAGTCTTCTCGACGAATTTCATAGACTTCTTTTCAGACAGAGTGACGTGCGATTTGGGGAACACTTTAAGACAGATTTCGAGAATTTGTATTGTTTGTGGTATACCCATGAGTGTATGTGAATACACACAACCATATATATATATATATGTATATATATATATATATATATATTTATATATATACACTATATATATATATATGTATATACACATATATATATATATACATACAATATATATATATATTTATATATATTTATATATATATACCATATATATGTATGTATATATATATATGCAATATATATATATATACATATATATACAATATATATATATGTATATATATATATATACAATATGTATATATATATATGTATTTGGATGATGGAGAACATAAACACAGGGGAAGGCTCGGAACCCTATGCACTCTAACGTTTCGTTCGCGTAGAACTTCTTCACAGAGTGTATGTAGAACTGCAATTGGAGTTTATGTACTAAATCTAATTATCTTTTCGGACACTTGGGGAAGGTCGTTTTTCTGGCGTGTTTTAGAATTAAAATACTAGTTTCTTTAGCTAAATTGATAAACCCTCCTCGAGGTTTTCGATGAATTATTAGTAGAAATATATGCTGATTAAACAATTCTTCTAGTGAATTTATCAAAACCTTTATGTAGCACTTCAGCTTCTCTCCAGTTTGGTAAATGATCGAATTTTTCCGCATGAACTACTAAAGAATTAGATGTCCTATGTGCTTTTATGTCGTTTTTATGTTCATAAATTCTTTTTTCTAATCCTCTTGACGATTCGCCATAATAAGCCATTGAGCAACTATTACACGGGATTTTGTATACGACGCTGTTTTCGGAATTGGTTCTCTTTTCAGAAGTCTTTATTAAATCACCTATCCTCTTGTTAGTTATTTTAGCTGTGTTTATACCTGATTTTGTTAAATATTTGTCTATTATTGGTGACGTTTCTGAGCCAGGTACTGATATAAAATTTGTATTATTTTTATCATTTCTCTCTTTCTTTCCGCGATTGTAAATATTTATTGCTTTTCTTTTTGTTCTTTTCAACATTCCCTCTGGATATCCAAGTTTGTCAAAGGTTTTCATAATGTAATCAAATTCGCCTTCTAGGTATTCATTACTACAGATTCGTAGTGCCCTGAGAAAAAATCCTATTACTATACCACTCTTTGTCCTATCATCATGTGCGGAGAAGTAATGTACTAAATCCTCTTTGCTTGTTTCCTTTCTGTATACTGAGAAAGTTACAGTTTTTCCCATTCGTCGTATTAACGTATCTAGGAAGGGCAATTGTCCGTTTTGTTCCTCTTCTACGGTGAACTGAATATCGCTGTTGACCGCGTTAAGCATTCTCACTTTATTATTTACATTGGTGTTTTCGGGGATGATTGCAATGTAAATAATAAAGTGAGAATGCTTAACGCGGTCAACAGCGATATTCAGTTCACCGTAGAAGAGGAACAAAACGGACAATTGCCCTTCCTAGATACGTTAATACGACGAATGGGAAAAACTGTAACTTTCTCAGTATACAGAAAGGAAACAAACAAAGAGGATTTAGTACATTACTTCTCCGCACATGATGATAGGACAAAGAGTGGTATAGTAATAGGATTTTTTCTCAGGGCACTACGAATCTGTAGTAATGAATACCTAGAAGGCGAATTTGATTACATTATGAAAACCTTTGACAAACTTGGATATCCAGAGGGAATGTTGAAAAGAACAAAAAGAAAAGCAATAAATATTTACAATCGCGGAAAGAAAGAGAGAAATGATAAAAATAATACAAATTTTATATCAGTACCTGGCTCAGAAACGTCACCAATAATAGACAAATATTTAACAAAATCAGGTATAAACACAGCTAAAATAACTAACAAGAGGATAGGTGATTTAATAAAGACTTCTGAAAAGAGAACCAATTCCGAAAACAGCGTCGTATACAAAATCCCGTGTAATAGTTGCTCAATGGCTTATTATGGCGAATCGTCAAGAGGATTAGAAAAAAGAATTTATGAACATAAAAACGACATAAAAGCACATAGGACATCTAATTCTTTAGTAGTTCATGCGGAAAAATTCGATCATTTACCAAACTGGAGAGAAGCTGAAGTGCTACATAAAGGTTTTGATAAATTCACTAGAAGAATTGTTTAATCAGCATATATTTCTACTAATAATTCATCGAAAACCTCGAGGAGGGTTTATCAATTTAGCTAAAGAAACTAGTATTTTAATTCTAAAACACGCCAGAAAAACGACCTTCCCCAAGTGTCCGAAAAGATAATTAGATTTAGTACATAAACTCCAATTGCAGTTCTACATACACTCTCTGAAGAAGTTCTACGCGAACGAAACGTTAGAGTGCATAGGGTTCCGAGCCTTCCCCTGTGTTTATGTTCTCCATCATCCAAATAATTTGTCTAAAATACTTATCAATATATATATGTATATATATACAATATATATTCATGTAGATGTATATATATATACATATATATGTATATATATATGTATATATGTATATATATATACATATATATATATACATATACATATATGTGTATATATGTATATATATATATATATATATATATATATATATATATATATATATATATATTTCTAGGGCACAGGTTCTCATGGAGACAATTTTGATTAAAATCAACTGCGCTAATAGATTTAACTATTTTCAGTTGTATCTTAAGTTTAAGGAAGGACTTCCTATCAACTTCATTCAGCTTATGAACGAAATCATCCATGGTGAATGTGAAAAGAAAGGCGCTGGTGAATGCCGATGGTTTCTATTGGATATGTAACAGCATGTAAAAAACTGTTGACAACGACACCTAAAACTTCGGAGTTTTTTCACCTCGATAAGAGGCTTCCTCAGGGTGAGAAGGACTTCATTGGTGTAGAGGCGATGTTCTGGTCTTGAGGGTCTAGAGGCAAGTTAAGAAGGTGGCTAAGCGGGAGGCTACCATTAATGTACAACTTGCTTCTGATTTTATTCTCCCTTCAGCTCGCCCTCTGAAACCGCTCCCTCTTCAACCTACACAAGACGCTTCCATCAAGCCGCCAAGATCTCCAGCCAAAAACCAGAGCCTCCTCCAGATCACGAGAGAATCACCGCAGCCAATCGGAAGCCAGCATTCTGCCCGGGGTAAGCACAAGATCACGGGAGAACCCCCGCAGCCAATCGCAAGCTAGCATTCTGCCCGGGCCTAGCCGCTTGAGCTGCGTAGCAGACAGAGGTCATCCCTGCCGCCCGAGATCAGGCGAAATGTCCCATGAGCCAATCAGAGCCCAGCATTCCACCCGCTCTGAGTCGACTGAACCGTTCAACCGAGTATAAAAAGCCTCCCGCTTAGCTACCTTCTTAACTTGCCTCTAGACCTTCAAGACCAGAACATCGCCTCTACACCAATGAAGTCCTTCTCACCCTGAGGAAGCCTCTTATTGAGGTGAAAAAACTCCGAAGTTTTAGGTGTCGTTGTCAACAGTTTTTTTACATGATGTTACATATCCAATAGAAACCATCGGCATTCACCAGCGCCTTTCTTTTCACATTCACCATGGATGATTTCGTTCATAAGCTGAATGAAGTTGATAGGAAGTCCTTCCTTAAACTTAAGAAGATACAACTGAAAATAGTTAAATCTATTAGCGCAGTTGATTTTAATCAATATATATATATATATATATATATATATATATATATGTATATATATATATATTTCGTTAAAGGTGATACATACTTCATCATGTTGTATTTTGTATTCATGTCATGAAAAGAAACTTCAGTTGTTTCTTTTGACCCTGGGTCAACAACTATGTCAGCCCACTTCTGGTCTATCTCGTAGTAATTCTTGGTCTTCAGCTCCTCTATTCTTCTAGTCTTGAAATTTCTTCTAGCTTCGACACCGGGCTTTTGGCGGTTTCTCTTGCTGACGTTCACTGCTCCATCACTAGGAATATCAAAAGTGATAGATAATTCAGCATGTTGTATTTTCTTTAGGATATTCCCTTATTACGGAGAAATCATCTCACATCTCACAGGAGAGAATAAGTCAATCATGCGTAATAAGGAGAATATCCTAAAGAAAATACATCATGCTGAATTATCTATCACGTTTAATAAAATCTCTTTGAGAGAAGACTTCCTACCCAAATATACACTTTATATATATATATATATATATATATATATATATGCATATGTATATATGTATTGATATGTATATATATATATTATATATATATGTATATATATTTGTATATGTATATATATATATAAATATATATATGTATATATATATATATATATAATATATATATATATATATATATATATATATATGTGTGTGTGTGTGTGTGTGTGTGTGTGTGTGTGTGTGTGTGTGTGTGTGCGAAGATCTGGAGTCTGGGATCCATGTTGTAAGGGGAGAAGCGTAAACACCAGACTCAAAGTAGGAAGTTTAATGCAAAGGAAATAAATTAAAACTTGATCACACACACTGTGACTTTTGTTCACCTTGTCCACTCTCGCTCACGTAGTTTGAAAGGAGGCCAATTTATGCTACGTCTGTGTTTGTGTTTTTAGCGCCCAGGTATATAGGGTTTAAATCTATGCACCTGTTTACGCTAACTTCTTCTGTCGTCCATGCTTCTAAGAACAGTCTCCTTTTCTTTGAGTTGTCTCTATGTACCACTGTGGCTCCTTCCCAGTCAATATTGTGTTATGGTTCGTTAATGTGTTTGTAGAGTGCTGAGGCTGCATCTTTTCGTTTAACTGGCCGCTTGTGGTCTTCAGTTCTAGTTGCGAGTTTCTTCTGTGTTTCTCCCATGTAATGTGCATCACAATCCAAACAGCCAATGCGGTACACTACACCCGCCTGCTGGGTGGGTGCTTCTGTGTCCTTGACCCTGGTGAGGTTGTGATGCAGAGTGTTGCGTGGTTTATGTACTACCTGTATGTTCTTGTCCCGGAGTATCGTGGCTGTTACCTCTGATGCACCTTAAATGTATGGGATCGTGACCCTGTGTCTTGTGTGAGGGGATTGTGTCTCGGTGCGTCGTGTCCTCGTCCATTTCCGTACGGTCCGATTCGGATAGCCGTTGGTTGGAGGAAAACGTCACGGAGGTGCCTCTTATCGGCCCTCACCGCATCTGTCGTGGAGCAGATCTTGTCAGCTCGGTTCCATAAAGTGCGGATTAGGCTTCTTTTGTGGCAGTCCGGGTGGTAACTGTCATAGTCTAGAACAGGGGTTCTTAACCTTTTTTCTCCAATTCCCCACTTTTTAGTGAGCCAACTCTCCATTTCCCACCACAGCATCGGTCTTTGACAAATTCGATTTTAACCCATGCAGTGTTTAGTACGTAAATATACAGTGTTGTCACTTTTACCCAAACATGACTTACAATACCTTATATATTGGTTGTTTTTGTTATTAAAACAGTCTGTAAATGGTTGTGATTTGTACAGTAAGTCAACATTTGGATGTAATGTATTAAATTTTGAAGCACTATCGATTATTTGTGGGTGGAAACAAATTCACGAAATGTGACAACAAGAAGACACCTGAAACAAACAAAAAGAAACAAAAACACGTCGATTAAAAAAAAAAAAAAAAAAAGGACAGTGGTTCTTCTGTCCAACCGGTCATTCCCCACCAGTGGGGAATTCCCCACAGGTTAAGAACCACTGCTTTAGGAAGACAGCAAATGATATGTTTGAAAGATAAAAATGGAGAGATCATTAAATGCAGGGACAGAATGGTAAAAAGAGTAGAAGAATTTTACCAAGCGCCTTACCTGTCGAAGACCGTATTGAGTCAGTAAATTTATCTGTAGCCGTTAGTAGTGTACCAGAGATTACAAAGGAAGAAGTAGAATTTGCTCTAAAGACTATGAAACAAGGAAAAGCACCTGGGGTAGATGGTATATCGATAGAGCTGTTGAAAGACGCAGGAAAATTAGTTCATATTGGATTAGCTCAGTTGTACACCCAGTACTTACGCCAAGAAAGCGACAGAATACAATATATCCCTGTGTTTAGCTTTTGTAGATTACGAGAAGGTCTTTGACTCGGTAGAACAAATAGCAATACTAAACTCGCAACGCAAACAGGGTACAAACGAACTGATCATAAGAGTTTTAGAAAATATCTGTGCGAAAGGTACCGCTATAATTCGACTACATAAAGATACAGAAAAGATCAAGATTGAGAAAGGAGTACGGCAAGGCGATACAAATTTCACCCAAACTACTTACAGCTTGCTTGGAAGATATTTTCAGAAGATTAAGTTGGGAAAAGAAAGGTTTAAAAATTAATGGCGAATATTTGAACCATCTAAGATTTGCGGATGACATTATTCCTATTTCCGAAAGAGCAGAAGACTAAACAAGGAAAGTCTCAAAGTAGGTTTAAAAATGAATAAGAGTAAAACCAAAGTAATGTTTAACATGAAAGTTCAAAGTAAAGAGATTGTAATTGATGGTGAGAGCCTTGAAGAAGTTGAGGAGTATAATTATTTAGGGCAGATGGTGAAAGTGACGAAAGATCATGATAACGAAATAAAAAGACGCATTACAATTGGCTGGAAAGTGTTTGATGAATATAATAAATACTGAGAGGCCCTCTACCTTTATGTTTCAAACGTAAAGTTTATAATCAATGCATTCTGCCAGCAATAATCTACGGGTGTGAGACTTGGAA
>NW_027467711.1:1591005-1593505 GCF_046742065.1 Oratosquilla oratoria
ATCTTCAACAACGACCCCCGTCACCAAGATACTACCGCAACCGCTCTAGGTCTACGTCCAGAGGGAGACCCAAGCACACATCAGGCGTCTGCTTCTACCATCATCGCTTTGGACAAGATGCGAGGAAATGTACACAGCCGTGCACCTTCTCACCGGCACCGTTAAACAAGATGGGCGAACGCTAACGGCGCACAGCGTTCGCCAACATACATCGAAACTCTTCTTCGTATTTGATCCACTCTCCAACACCACATACTTCATCGATACCGGAGCTGAAGTCAGTGTCCTTCCTGCCACAGCATCCCAGCAGTCACTGCCGCCGATGTCTTACCTCTACGCAGCCAACGGCACCAAGATACCCGTTTTCAAGAGGAAGACACTTCAGCTAGAACTCAACCTTCGCCGATCCTTTGAGTGGACCTTCTACGTTGCATCAGTTTCCCAACCCATCCTTGGCGCCGATTTTTTGACCCACTTCGATCTCCTGATCGATATTAAAAATCGCAAGCTCCACGACCCCCTTACATCGATGTCATCCAACGCCAGGCCAACAACCGGAGTAAGTAGCCAACTTTCAACCATCAGTGCTGATAACAAGTTTGCTTCTCTCCTCAGGAACTTTCCTGCCTTGACACAACCTTACTCCACGACCACGACTGTGAAACACCACGTAGTGCACCACATAGAGACTACGGGACCTCCAGTCTACGCCAAAGCCCGTCGTCTGGCTCCGGAACGCCTCAAGCTAGCCAAGGCAGAACTGGAAGCCCTCATGCGTCAAGGTATCATTCGTCCAAGCTCAAGCAACTGGTCGTCAGCTCTCCACATCATCCCCAAAAGCAACGGCGACATCAGGCCATGCGGTGACTACCGCGCCCTCAACTCACGAACTGTGATGGATAGGTACCCAGTTCCCAACATACAGGAGTTTTCCTCACACCTTGCAGGAACTCGCGTATACTCCCGGATCGATCTTGTCAAAACCTTCCATCATATTCCGGTCAACCCGCCCGACATCCCCAAAACAGCTGTCACAACACCTTTTGGCTTGTTCGAATACGTTCGAATGCCCTTCGGCCTCAAGAACTCTGCCCAAACTTTCCAGAGATTCATGGACGAAGTCCTGCGAGGCCTGCCTTTTTGCTTCACCTACATCGACGATGTACTCATCGCCAGCCCTGACGAAGCCACGCACCAAGACCATCTGAAGCAAGTCTTTACCCGCCTACAAGACTACGGCATCCACATCAATCTCGAGAAATCTGACTTCGGTGTGTCATCCATCAACTTTCTAGGACACACCGTCACACCTTCAGGCGTCACCCCTGTCTCATCCCGCTGCGACGCCATCCAGAGTTTCCCGAAATCTACAACACAGCGCCACCTCAAGCAATTCCTTGGTATGTTAAATTTCTATAATCGTTTCATTCCAGGCTGCGCTCAACTGCTCCAACCGCTCTACTCCATGATCAAGCCGTGCAAGAGGGGACGTTCCATCGTACTCAACTGGGACGTCGAAACTGATGCAGCTTTCATGGCAGCCAAAGAAGCACTCGGGAATGCTACCGCCCTTAGTTTCCCTATTCCTGATGCCATCACTTCCATCTCGACAGATGCTTCAGACACAGGTGTCGGCGCAGTTCTGCAGCAATACATCAACGATGCCTGGAAACCCATCGCCTTCTTCTCAAAGAAGCTCAACAATGCCGAGAAGAAATACAGCGCCTTCGACAAGGAACTCCTAGCCATCTACAAGGCTGTCAACAGGTTCAGGTATTTCGTCGAAGGACGACAATTCCACATATACACCGACCACAAACCAATCACAACAACATTCATTCATAACAAGACAACATACTCCCCTAGACAACTCCGACACATAGATTTCATCTCCCAATTCACCACAGATATTCGTTTTGTTCGAGGTGCAGATAACTGTCCTGCCGATGCACTCTCGCGCAACATATCTGCAGTCTCTACCTCTCTCATCGACTACGCCGCCATCGCTGCAGACCAAGCTGGTGATACAGAGCTGCAGCGATTGATGGAAAACCCCGCGTTGCAGATGAAGAAGGTACAGCTCCCTGGAACCAACACTCAGCTCTACGCCGATGTATCCACGGACACCATCCGTCCCTACTTGCCCGAGAACCACAGGTATCCCTTGTTCCGCCATTTACATGACCTCTCCCACCCAGGTATTCGAGCTTCGCAGCACATGATGTCATCACGCTTCATCTGGAGTGGAATTGCCAAAGACGTTCGACACTGGACCCGCACCTGCGTCAAATGCCAAGCTTCCAAGGTCACACGCCACACCATCTCCCCTCCAGGTACCTTTCGCCCAGTCTCCACTCGACTCGAGCACGTCCACATCGACATCGTCGGACCGCTTCCCTTCTCCGACAGCTTCAGGTATATTCTTACTTGTGTAGACCGTTTTACACGCTGGCCCGAAGCAATCCCGCTTACTGACATAAGCACAGATACAATAGCCAAA
>NW_027467711.1:1598505-1601005 GCF_046742065.1 Oratosquilla oratoria
CTAAATTCAATTTCAGAGCCGAGAGAAATAAACTAATTTTGAGAAAGAAAATCAGCCTTGCAAAGGTTAAGGATAATAAGCAGAAAATTCAATTAGAAATTAAAAATAGATTTGAAGCTCTAAGAACAAACGAGGACACCGTGGAAGATATCAATTTGAATTAAGTGAATATCAGTAGGGAATCGGCAGAGAAAGTAGGAAGCACAAGAAACATTAGAGAAAACAAATACTCCAAAGCTACAAGCGACCTAATTAAAAGAAGAAGGACCATTTAGACTAAAAGCAGGAGGGACTAAACAGAAAGAGTAGAAGTAAACAAGCTTATCAATAAAAGGCAGAGATTAGAGAAAAGAAAGAGAAACATGGATGAAATAGAGGAATCTATTCGGAAAGGTAAAAGTATTAAAGTGATCAAGCGCAGACATGCTTTAGGACAGGGGTTCTTAACCTTTTTTCTCCAATTCCCCACTTTTTAATGAGCCAACTCTCCATTTCCCACCACAGCATCGGTCTTTGACAAATTCGATTTTAACCCATGCAGTGTTTAGTACGTAAATATACAGTGTCACTTTTACCCAAACATGACTTACAATATATATATTGGTTGTTTTTGTTATTAAAACAGTCTGTAAATGGTTGTGATTTGTAAAGTAAGTCAACATTTGGATGTAATGTATTAAATTTTGAAGCACTATCGATTATTTGTGGGTGGAAACAAATTCACGAAATGTGACAACAAGAAGACACCAGAAACAAAAAGAAAAAGACAGTGGTTCTTCTGTCCAACCGGTCATTCCCCACTTGGCAACTCCGCCATTCCCCACCAGTGGGGAATTCCCCACAGGTTAAGAACCACTGGTCTAGAAGTCTGTGTGTGTGTCTGTGTGGGCTTTCTGTATATGCTGGTCTCGAGATGGTCTCCTTCTCGTGAAACTATTGTTTATACCGGGTGACCTCCCCTAGAGTGATTAGCAAGTAAGAAGGCCTAGTATAAAACTTAGAACTTTCATAAGACTCATCGGATTAATTCTTATCCTATAAGATAGTACATCGCTATAGCTACTGAAGAAGGGTCTAGAACCCGAAATTGCGATCTAGCTAATATGACTGCATACAGCCAAGTAATAAAGTTCCTTTCTAAGGAACATAAATCTATAGTAAGGTTTATGGAAAATACCTATAAGAAAATAATTAATGCAAAACTAGCCACATATATATATATATATATATATATATATATATATATATATATATATATATGTTGAGGCATTGTGACAGGTTGGTGAAGGTGGGTGAGGAAGACATAAATCAGAGTCCAAGTTTATTTCTGACTAGTTTCGCACAAATAGGCTTCTTCAGAGAAATAATGTAACAAGGAGAAAATAATGCGAACATATATATGGGGCACTGAGGAGCTTCGGAGAGCTCACCCAGGATCGCCTCTGTGTATTGGGGATTTTGTCCTGTTGTCCGTTATTGAGGGGTCTTTGTTCCGGTGGCGTAATGTCCTAGTTATCCTGTTGTCCGTTACTGGGGGGTCTTCGTTCCGGTGGCGTAATGTCCTAGTTGTCCTGTTGTCCGTTATTGAGGGGTCTTTGCTCCGGTGGCGTAATGTCCTAGTTGCTGTTGCTATGGCTGCGGTAGATTTTGTCCATTTGATGTCACCCGTTCTTTGGTTAGTATTTTCATTGGTAGCAATATACAGTGCTTCCAGTGCTTTCCTTTTCGGTTTGGTTAAATTTTCTTCTAGTATTTCTGCTGCCTCCCATTTCGGTAAATGACTCTTTTCTTGGATATGATTGACTAAAGCACTAGTGTCGCGATGGTATCTGACATCCGCTCTGTGTTCGCTGAGCCTTTTCTCTAATCCTCTGTGCGTTTCTCCAAAGTAAGAAAGATCACAACCACTACATGGAATTTTGTATACAATACTTCTGTTTTCGTGTTGATCTTCTATTTTCTTTTTCGTTAAGTCGCCTATCTTTTTACCTGCGTCACTCACGATGGTTAAGCCAGTGGATCTTAATGCTAGTCCCAACTCGTCTGTGATGTCAGATACCATCGCGACACTAGATACCATCGCGACACTAGTGCTTTAGTCAATCATATCCAAGAAAAGAGTCATTTACCGAAATGGGAGGCAGCAGAAATACTAGAAGAAAATTTAACCAAACCGAAAAGGAAAGCACTGGAAGCACTGTATATTGCTACCAATGAAAATACTAACCAAAGAACGGGTGACATCAAATGGACAAAATCTACCGCAGCCATAGCAACAGCAACTAGGACATTACGCCACCGGAGCAAAGACCCCTCAATAACGGACAACAGGACAACTAGGACATTACGCCACCGGAACGAAGACCCCCCAGTAACGGACAACAGGATAACTAGGACATTACGCCACCGGAACAAAGACCCCTCAATAACGGACAACAGGACAAAATCCCCAATACACAGAGGCGATCCTGGGTGAGCTCTCCGAAGCTCCTCAGTGCCC
>NW_027467711.1:1606005-1611005 GCF_046742065.1 Oratosquilla oratoria
TATATGTATATATAAGTGTTTGTGTGTGTGTGTTGTAAGGTATACCTCTACTAACTACCTATTACCACCTAACAACCACTACGACACTTCTGAATCACACCCCGCCACGTCGCACCATGTTTCATCGAGCCGGCTTCAAACCCTCGAAGCACCTGAGGTTTCGACTCTCTCCTATAAAATGAGGGTTCACCGCCCCATGAGTCAGTCTCAGCTGTAAGCTGAATACACTCGCTTCTAACCTGGTGTTGGTGGACGAGAGACGATATCGGACTACTCATCATCCCTTCGGTGCTGGTAACGTAGGGCGTTGAGGAAGGAACCAAGTTCTCTGTGTACTCAAGTTCTTAATTTGTTCAAGTTCCTAATTTGTTCAAGTTCCTAGTGGTCAAGTTGAATAGTGTTAAGTTAATTTAAGATAAGTCTAATTTAATGTTAAGTTTAATTGTATTTGTTGGGAATGTCAGTTGGTAATAAATATTGTTAAATGTTATTGTATGCTTTAAATTCATTCACTTCGAAATGTTATGTATGTTCCCCCCTTAGACTAACCTTGACGTACGTAACATTTGTGGGGGCCCGACCGGAATCTGACTCGTTGATCGTAATAAGTCATCGTAATCACTCTGATTCTCTCTAATAGTTTAATAATTGTATTTAACTTGAAATTGAAAAATATTTTCACCTGGAACTTGACTTCTCTCCGCAACGTCTCTATACCTTGTGTGCATTTATTGTGAATCCTGCTTGTACCTGCTTTAAATTCTCTATAAATGGCCAAATAGGGGTAGTTAGTACAGTAGGTTGTTCTATGTATTGTTCTTACCGACAGAAGTGGTGTTCTCCCACATACAGCTTGCAATTGTGACTCCTTTTCCTTGCTTACTATAACTTATGTGAATTTACTTTATGCACGATTACGTCGCTGTAACTTGACCAACCCAAATACTCTACTTTTTACTTAAACTACAGAGTATACCTATGAATAGGGCCCTTGTTTTACAGTAGTGTGGGCTGCTGTCCCCCCTGTTTCCTTTTGGCTTGTTACGAGTAGAACGTACCTTGCAAGAACCTAATTCGGTCTTGCCACTTAAGTTTATGCCAGGTGATAAACTTCATGATACCTGTAAGGCCTTTAGCTTATTCTCGAGTTAACTTGCCAGGCTCTAAGCAGGTTTCACTTATATATATATATATAGAGAGAGAGTACTGAATCTTTTGAATTTAAACCATGGCTAAGCAGAGTGATTTCAAAGCGACTGAGTTTGTGGGTAACCCAGAGATCCAAGAATTCAAAGAGACTAATATTTGTAAGGACGATTTAAAGTATATAGCAAAGACCTTCAATATCTCTTTCAAACCTGACTTAAGGAAAGATGAGCTACGTGCTCTAATTCTAGCTCACTTAGGGGATAAAGATGTCCTCGAAGCTTCACGTTCGTTACAGACTTGAGATCCTAATCTATTACTTGAACTAGAGAAAGTGAAGCTAATGTCTCAACAAATGCAAATAGACTATGACAGAGAAGAAAGAGAAAAGGAGAGAGAAGAAAGAGAAAAGGAGAGAGAAGAAAGAGAAAAGGAAAGAGAAAAGGAGAGAGAAGAAAGAGAAAAGGAAAGGGCTCATGAACTTCAACTTAAGCAATTAGACATTCAAAACAATGCCAACTCTCCTAAAACTAAGACTGATTTGCTAAAGTATGTCAAGCTTATACCTACATTTCCTGATAGTGATCCTGAGTCTTTCTTTAGGGAAATTGAATCCACAGCTCTACACTTTGAAATTCCTAAACCTGACTGGGTTTGGCTTATTAAACCTAAGCTGTCTGATAAAGCACTTAAAGTATGTAATAATGTGGACGATAACACTAATTATGACGAGGTTAAAGTAGCAATTCTAGCTTCGTACTCAATCAGTACAGAAGGATACAGACAAGCATTTAGGTCACTTAATAAACTTCAGTATCAAACTTACCATGAATTTGCCTCTGAGAAATTAAGGGGTCTTAAGAGGTGGTTAAAGTCAGCCAGTGTTAATACTTTTGATGAACTTGTTAATGTTATAGCATTAGAGGAATTTATAAAAAAGATTCCCTACTCTATCAAAATGCACCTCATCGATAGGGGAGAAAATGACCTGATTAAGGCCGCACAGTTGGCTGATGTGTTTTCCCTGGTCCATCGTTCGCCCACCAGGGAGAGGAGAGTGCTCCAGCATAATGTAAAGTCTAATAGTGGGTTTAAGGATGGTGAGCTGGTAGATCAGAGTAATTTAAAAACAAATCTAACCTGCTCATTTTGTAAAAGACGTGGACACCACATAAAACAATGCCCAGACCCTAAATGTAAAGTGTCACAAACTACTGCTCCCAGCAAACCTGTAGCTGCAATTCTGTCTGTGCCAACCAGTAAAACTGCCGATATCTTTCAGCCTTTCCGTTCACTTGGTGCCGTGTCTCTGGAGGATGGTGGCGAGGTGCACCCCATTCGTATCGTGAGAGATACAGCTGCTGCCCAGACGGTTATACTAAAGTCATCTGTTCCTGGTATAGACAGCAATTATACCGGCGAAAGTGTGTACCTCCATGACTTTAACAGCCAGTTTCCTTTGAGATTAGCTCGGGTGCACCTCAGCTGCGGCATTGTTCAGGGACCTGTAACGGTGGCGGTGAGCGAACAACCTTCCCTTCCTATCCCAGACTGTAGTTTACTTCTTGGTAATGACATAGCTGGTGGACTTGTACAAACTCCTGCTCCTATCATTTTGAGTGACACTCCCTTAACGCATAACCCTACTGATGAGTTAGAGCGAGAACAGCCAAATTTGTTCCCTAGTTGTGCGGTAACCCGATCCCAAAAATTAAAAGACACACCTACACATTCACCCCTTCCTCCTCCAAGTGCTATTCCACAAATATTCACTGAACAGAGTTTATTAGAAGCACAACAGAATGACACTACTCTAACTCCCTTACACTCTAAAGTAGTTCCCAAGGAAGATATTCTACATCCTCCATCATTCTACTATCATGATAACATCCTCATGAGACTTTACAGACCACCGCAATTATCAGATGATGACACCTGGGCAGAATGTCACCAAATTGTATTACCCACCAGCTTGAGAACTCCTATAATGGAAGTAGCTCACCAAGGTCTCTCAGGTCATTTAGGAATAAGGAAGACATATCTTCGCCTTCTGAATGAGTTTTATTGGCCTGGCATGAAAAAAGATGTAGCTGAATTTGTTAAGAATTGCCACCCATGCCAGATTGTTGGGAAACCTAATGAAACTATACCACCATATCCATTGCAGCCTATTAAAGTACCTTTTGAGCCTTTCAGTAAATTAATTATAGACATTGTTGGACCTCTCCCAAAGACAAAGAAAGGCAACCAATACATTCTCACCACACTTTGCCCAACTACAAGATACCCTGATACTTTTCCTCTTAAGAATATCTCTGCTAAAACTGTTGCTAATACACTCACTAACTTGTTCACGACCTTTGGAATCCCAGAAGAAATCCAATCAGACAGAGGTAGCAATTTTACCAGTGTTCTATTTGCAGAAGTTCTAAAGCTGCTCGGTATTAAACAAACTCTATCAACAGCTTACCATCCTCAGTCGCAGGGGGCCTTGGAACGTTTTCTTCAGACTATGAAATCTATGATTAGGAAGTTCTGCTGTGAGGAAGACAGAGATTGGGATGAGGGCCTGTAATTTCTTCTATTTGCCATAAGGGAAACACCATCAGAATCCCTAGGGGTCTCACCTTTTGAGTTGCTCTTTGGACGCAAGGTAAGAGGACCCCTCAAGGTCATCAAAGATCATTTGATCTCCTTACCTTCTACAAAGTTAGTCACGGTAAACAATTACATTACCTCTCTTAAATCTAACTTGGATAAAGTTCGTTCTTTTGCCAAAACTAACCTAGCTCATGCCCAGTCTGTAATGAAGACTAACTTTGACTCAAAAGCCTTGGTCAGAGAGTTCAAAGAGGGGGACTTAGTCCTGGCATACATCCCTATCTCTGGTTCACCTCTTAGCGCTAAATATCATGGACCATACAAAATTTCTAAGAAACTATCAGATTCTAACGATGCAATTTCAACACCCGACCGTCGCAAGGCTACCCAACATATTCATGTGAACCTAATTAAACCATATAAGACCACTAGCCCACTACTAGACTATGAGAAACAAGTGTTAGCGGTGAATACTGTACCTAATGTTATGTCTCATACACCTAATAATGCCATGTACATTAATTTTGACAAGATTTTACCGAACATTGACTCCCATCCTACCGATAATTCGCATATACTTGGTAACCTAGTTCCCTACCTTAGTCATCTCACGAATGAACATGCCAATGATGTAACTGAAATCATTCACAAATATGACTCTCTCTTCAAAGATGTGTCCGGCATCTGCAACATTGCCACTCATGACGTGAAGCTTGTACCTGGATCTTCTCCTATTAGGCACAATCCTTATAGAATCCACCCCCAGAAGCGAGAGCAGATGAGGAGTGAGGTCAACTTCCTGCTCGACCACGGATTGGCCAGCCCGAGTCAATCCCCCTGGGCTTCGCCGTGCCTGCTGGTGCCGAAGGAGGGAGGTCAACTTCGCCTGTGTACGGACTATAGGAGAGTCAACTCTATAACTGTTCCTGACGCATATCCATTACCCCGCGTTGACGACCTAATTGACGAGGTGGGAACAGCCCAATACATTACTAAAATAGATCTAATGAAAGGTTACTATCAGACACCTTTAACAGAAGAGGCTAAATTGATCTCTGCTTTTACAACACCATTTGGCCTCTATCATTATAATGTCATGCCCTTCGGAATGAGGAATAGTCCGGCCACCTTTCAGAGGGCAATGAACTACCTATTGCAAGACTCAAAGGGTGTGGGGGTGTATTTAGATGACATCTTGATTTTTTCTCATGACTGGCAACAACACCTCCAACAGGTAGATGCTGTGCTATCCA
>NW_027467711.1:1616005-1626005 GCF_046742065.1 Oratosquilla oratoria
TCACTTTAAAAAGGAAAGGTGCCACACGACTGGAATAATGCAAATATTGTACCGATTTATAAGGGAGGATACAAGGAAGATCCATCAAATTACAAACCGGTCTCCATGACAAGCACAGTAGCAAAAATTTGTGAAAAGGTCATCAAAAATAGATGGGTTAAACATTTGGAAGGAAAAACTATACTGAATCCAAATCAATATGGATTCAAACAAAGAAGATTATGTACAACAAACTTGATCTGCTTCTACTCGAGATTGATAGATATAATACAAGTGAGAGATGGTTGGGCTGACTGTGCCTTTCTGGACCTACAAAAGGCATTTGATAAGGTACCACACAATAAACTAACAAGGAAAATAGAGTCAATAGGTGGCATCAGAGGAAAATTATTGGAATGGATGAAAGACTTCCTGACTGGGAGGAAAATTATATTAGTAATTAGAGATAAATTCTCAAAATGGGAAGAAATGAAAAGTGGAGTCCCGCAGGGATCAGTATGGCCCCGATCATGTTTGCCATATGACATAGATGAAAGAGGAGAGTGTTACATGAATTTCTTTGCAGACGACGCAAAATACTAAAGAAAGTAAGAACGGAGGAGGATAGCAACTCATTACAATAAGACTTGGACTAGATCTGGAAATGGACTCAAAAGTGGGAGGTGAAATTCAATATAAAAAAAAATGTACTATAATGGAACTTACAAGAAGTAAAAACAGAATATCGAAAAATTATAAAATTGGTGAAGAGGTCAAAAAAGCAAACTCGGAAAAAGACCTTGGAGTGATGATCAGCAGAGACATGACACCGGACAAACATATAAATAAAATAGTCGGGGAAACCTTCAATATATTGAGGTCAATAAAATTGGCATTTGTCTAATTGGATGAGGAAATGATAAAGAAAATCTGAACTGCACTAATAAGACCAAAACTTGAATACGCAGCAACACTATGGACACCCAGTACAAAAAAAAAAAAAAAAAAAAAAAAAAAAATAGAAAGAATACAAAGAGCAGCAACAAAACTGGCACCAATTCTTTCCAAAATGACATATGAACAAAGATTATAGAATTATGAAAAGAATGGAAATCTTAGATAAGAATGATTTATTGAAATGGGACAATGAAAAAAGAAGAGGACACGATTAGAAACTGAAAAAAGATAATTACAGAAGAGATCTGGAAAAGAATAGTTTCCCACGCAGAGTGATAGATACCTGGAACAAATAAGACAAAGAAACAATGTGTGCAAACACTATTCAAGATTTTAAGAAAAGACTTGATGCTAAAAGATACGAAGACGGGTTATCACGAGGATAGCTCCCTTCCCGTATAATGCTAGGTAAATACACACACACACATGCACACATACACACACACACAGAGACACACACACACAAACACATACACACACATACACACACACACACACACACACACACACACACTTAGAGAAAAGAACTCAAATTGGGTAAATATGATAAGTGGAGTCCCTCAAGGCTCTGTGTTGGCTTCGATAATGTTTAATGTTTATATAAACGACATGGATGAAGGAATTGAATGTTATATAAACTTCGTTGCAGATGATGCCAAACTATTGAAGAGAGTGAGTAATGAAGAAAATTGCAAATATTTTTAGGAAGACTTGGACAAAGTCTGGAATTGGAGTAAAAGGAACGAAGTGAATTTCAACATTAAGAAATGTAGTACAATGGAATTTGGAAAAGTAAAGATAGAGTATCCGGTCAATACAAAATTGGAACAAAGGAAGGCATAAAAGTAAACTCAGAAAGAGACCTAGGAGTAATTATCTCAAACGACATGACACCAGACAAACATGTAAACAAAATAGTTGGAGAAACCTACAATTTAATAAGATTAATGAAAGTGGCCTTTGATTACATGGACGAGGAAATGGTAAAGAGAATACTAGTTGCACTGCTAAAATCAAAATAAGAATATGCAGCCTCTCTATGGACACTCAATACAATAAAAAACACAAAGAAACTAGACAGAATTCAAGGAGCATTAACAAAGATGGCACCAACACTTAGCAAGTTGACATACGAACAAAGATTGGACAAACTAAACTTACTAACTCTGGAGGAAAGAAGAGAAAGAGGCGATTTGATAACCATCTATAGAATTATGAAAGGGATGGAAATCCTTGATAGGGATGATCTACTTAAATGGGACAGAAGAGCTACAAGACGACGCGAGAAGAAACTGAAGAAGGACAGCTACAGAGGAGATCTGAAAAAGAACGGTGAGTACTAAAACTATACATGACTTTAAGAAAGAACTGGAAGCGGAAAGATACAACAGCGGGTCTCTGCGAGCATAGCTCTTCTCCCGCAAAATATAACTAGGTAAATACATACATACATACAGACACACACACAGACACACACACACACACACACACACACACACACACACACACACACACACACACACACACACACACACACACACACACACACACACACACACACACACACACACACACACACACACACACACACACACACACACAAACACACACACACACACAGACACACACACACACACACACACACACACACATACATACATACACACACATACATACACACACACACACACACACACACACACACACACACACACACACACACACACACACACACACACACACACACACACACACACACACACACACACACACACACACACACACACACACACACGCGGCGATTAATTCGGTATCGCCGCGCTTCGGGTCGTTACTCCGACTCACGTGGGCGGGGAGTCGGAGTGTGTGTGAGTGTGTGCAAGGTCATAGCATTACCCATAGATCGGTCCTACGAGCTCTGAGCTCTCTTCCGGGAGGGAAATAGCTATCGATCACGAGTCCAACACATGATCCAAAGACCAAGGTGAATACACACACACACACACACACACACACACACACACACACACACACACACACACACACACACACACACACACACACACACACACACACACACACACACACACACACACACACACACACACACACACACAGGGAAGCGGTACTGAAATTATTTCAGCCATGGGCGGAGGTCGAACCCGTGCCGCCGTAGTGGCAGGCGAGAACTCAAACTACAGCGCCACGAGGTGTGACGAGGAATAGATGCATCCGGAGTGAGACGCTGGAGAGGAGGCGTGGTTACTGTGAGAATCTTCTGGTCAAGGCTCGGGTGCCGATCCTCTTTTTTGTCTATTTACTTTCGTCTTTCTTTTCTTCCTCAAACTCGCCCTCCAGCAATTGAGGGAAGGTAAATTGCTTATTTCCTTCTTAAACCTGAATGTGTCTAATTCAAATCCTGCTGTCTTAATATGATGACCTTTCACGCATCACCGTTGTTAAAGCCCTTGGCCCACTTGGTGGACGCTTTTCCCAAGAAGGACGTCTGAAGAAGCTTTTATTTATTTATTCATTCATTTATTTTTAATGAAGACCATCGAAGAGCAGTGGTTTTTCATATAAGCTCCCTGATGCGCTGTTGGCTTACTCGGAAGCGTCCTGGTCTCGCATTCGCTTACTTGCGTGTTCGAATCCCACGCTACTCTCCGATTTCCAACAGGAAGTGTTACCTGTCCTAACAGTCCAGGCGGCATCGGCCGCATGTAAGCGCCTCCTGGCGTATGCCTGTCTCTCTTCGAATTGATACATCGTAGGATCGTTCAGGATCCTGTGACCTCAACCAGGTCACGTGGGTAGTGCCGGGTCACTCCCAGTCCATGTCCTCCTCGACAGCACCAGGCTCTTGGAGGTCGACCTCCATTGGCTCACAACAGGTGCAGGGTATGTCGAGTGTCCTCTTGTCATCGCTGCACTCAAAGTTGACGGGAAACGTCTTCCGGCTACCAAAGATCTTTTCCTAAAGGAGGGCGTTGGCTTCCCTCAAAATGGGTGTTTTCCTGGCAACTGGAGGGAGTGGAGAATCGAGTGTTTCCGAAGTGCTCTTGTGGTCGTTCCTGGTCCCGTTGCGTGCACTTGTCATTCTTGGGGTAGTCTCGACGAATTTCATAGACCTCTTTTCTGACAGAGTGACGTGCGATTTGGGGACACTGATAAGACAGATTTCGAGATTTTGTGTTGTTTGTGGTCTACCAATGAATGTATGTGAATACACACAACCATATATATGTATATATATATATGTATATATATATATATATATATATATATATATATATATATATATATATATACATACATGTATATATATATATATATGTATATGTATATGTATATATATATATATATGTATATATATATATACATATATATATATATATATACATATATATATATATATATATCGTTAAAGGTGATAGATACTTCATCATGTTGTATTTTCTTTAGGATATTCTTCTTATTACGCAAAATAGACTTATTCTCTCCTGGGCCATCTGGGTCATCTGGGCTATGATTTTGCATTTAAATTTACCCCTTGATTTAGTTGCTTCTATGACTATTTCTAGTTTTAACCCTTAACAGGTAAAGGTCTTTTTGACAAACGATTCAGGTAAAGCGTGGTCTGACAGACCCCAAACACAAAAAATAAAAATAAAATATCTCTACAGCATTTATTGACATAGAAATCAAAACATATGTACTTCAACTTATATTCTTCCATTTACATGCTTAAAAGTGACTATAATTGTTAGACATATATTTTAATGAAAATTAAAAAAAATGATGAAAAATAAGATATTGTTGACTTCAGAGGGTGCTTGACTGAAAGCATGAAACATGAAGCGGTTGGTCATCATCATTTTGTAGAGACCAATGTCCCAACTATCTTTAAGGAAAAGCAGAGCTACAACAAATGAATAATAAATGTGTTTCATAAACCATGAAATCTGAAGAAAAAAAACGAGGTGATTATTTTGACTTTGACCAATTTTACGCAAAAATTATGGGTTGGTTTTAATGAAATTTTCAGGGAAGGTTGATACTAGGTCCAGCAAGCAATCTATAAGTTTTTAATGGTATCTAAGTTTATTATTTATAAGTTTTTATGGCTCTAAGCACTCCTACCCTGACTCAGCAAAACCCCATCCTTCGTTGACGGAAGTTTGTGGTCTCAGAGGGTTTTGAGTTTTCTTGAGAGGACATGAGTCGAGCAATTCATACATAATGCTAATGATAATGAAGAACATATTTTATTGGATATACTGAAAGTGGAATTTGTGATACTGAAGAATCTAATTGCAGTCATCGCAGATGGGGGTTGAATGGTCCTGACACACTGGTCTTTTGCAGTGTAGGCAGTAGTTCTTGGTCTTCCTGTCAGACTTCCGGTCACACAAGGCACATCGCTTTCTCATAGAAGAGGTATCCGCTTGCTGATGGGGCATGTTCAAGCCAAAGACTGTTCTGATGGTCATCAAAGTACTTTTGTGCATCCCCTTGAAGTTCATCCTCTCCTCTGCCCATGGCCGTATCATCTCTTCTGCCAGCTCAGTCAGATACTTCCGGCGTGATGAAAGTTCCGCCTGTCCATCACGTTTCCTCATTTCATTGCAGGTGATATAGGAGTTGACACCGGCGGCGTTGACCAGTCCGTACATTATGCACAAAGGCCACCGTTTGGTTTTTCGGCTGCACGTATATCGGGCACACATTTGATCAAACGCGTCAACCCCTCCTTTTGTGTTGTTATAATACAAGATGATTTCTGGCTTCCCACAGTCATCCATAACAGGTTGTTGGTGCATTGAGGAGATCAGCTGCACAAATTTTTTCTTCTTGTCAGGTAAATGTGACACAAGTGCCATGGTTGTGTCTGATGACCGTCTTGTCTGTCTTGTCTGGTACTTGTGGCTTCTTGTCCCTCAGTGTGCCTACATATGTGAGCCCATAATTTTTCAAAAGATCTTGTACAAGGGGGATAGATGAGAACCAGATGCATGTGTGGGAATAGAGTGGCTGAGGTGTCCTAAAATGTGGCGAGATGTCACATCTTATGATGATATGAGAATAGTGTGAGAAGAAACATATTATCAACAGAACAGAAAATATCAAACATTTATATGTAATACAAAATATGTGATACAAATTAAAGTTGAACTAAGAGAGGGGAAGGATGAAATAAATTACAGCTGTATATGTGGAAATAGAGTGACTGAGGTGCCTTAAAATGTGGCGAGATGTCACATTTTATGATGATATGAGAATAGTGTGATCTTGTTGTGAGAAGAAACATATTAACAGAACAGAAAATATTAAGCATTCATATGTGATACAAAATATGTGATACAAATTAAATTTGAACAAAAGAGGGAAGGATAAATCAATCAAATAAAATGTGGCGGAATGTCATGCTTTATGATAATATGAGTATAGTGTGACCATGATATGAAAAGAAACTCACATTACCAGAACAGAAATTAAACATTGTGATAAAAATTAATGTAATCAAAAGAGGGAAAATGGAATAAATTAAATAAATAAATTAAATAAATAAATTAAATAAATTGAATAAATAAATTAAATCAAACTCGGATGTATGTTTTTCTGTTGATAAAAAAGAAGAAATTATTATTTACCCATAAGTATAAATGATAAAACATTTATATGACATGAACAAACCTCAGGTAAAGTGGGGTCTGACAAACCCCACGCTACTCACACCTCAGGTAAAGTGGGGTCTGACTGACCCCATGGTACTCACACCTAAGGTAAAGTGGGGTCAGACGGGATCAAAAGCTCTATAAAGCTTATATAGAGCAAGATTCAGGAATGACCCTATCACCCCATTAAACTACTCCACTGATCAAGAAGGTATATGGGAGTACATATCTGTATGTAATATATTAGTATATTAAAATTAAAAAACAAAAAATTATGGGGTCTGTCTGACCCCACTTTACCTGTTAAGGGTTAAGTTTGGCCCTACTGTGACTTCATCTCTTGTTTCCAATTTTTCGATGTCATCAAGAAGGATTTCACATTCCACTCGCTTATGATGCTTCGTTGGTTTCGACATAACGTGGAAGTTCAAACCAAAGTTCAGCAGTTCTTCCTGTTTCGGCGTGAGAGTTTTATCTGTTAAACTGACGTAGCCTTTAGCTGGACGTGGGTCTTTTGCGTTGCCGGAGTTAAGGTTGACCAACTTTTTCTGGTTTATAGTAATGATGGAATTATGATATTGTTTCATCATGTCATGAAAAGAAGCTCCAATTTTTTCTTTTAATCTTGGGTCAACAACTATGTTAGCCCATTTCTGTTCAATCTCGTGGTAATTCTTGGTCTTCAGCTCCTGTATTCTTCTAGTCACGAAATTTCTTCTAGCTTCGACACTGGGCTTTTGTCGGTTTCTTTTGCTGATGTTGACTGCTCCATCACTAGGAATATCAAGGGCATATGTGGCCAGGAGGTCTTCTATTAAACATGTATCATTAAAAGTGATAGATAATTCAGCATGTATTATTTATAGGATCTTTTCCTTATTACGGAGAAATCATCTCACATCTTGGAAGACAGAATAAGTCAATCTTGCATAATAAAGAGAATATCCTAAAGGAAATACAACATGCTGAATTATCTATCACTTTTAATGAAACATGTTTAAGAGAAGACCTCCTGACCAAATATAATATATATATAAATATATATATATATATATATATATAAATATATAAATATACATATTTATATATAAATATATATATATATATACATATATATTTGTATATGTATATATATATGTATATATATAATATATTCATACATAAATATGTATGTATATATATACACATACACACACACGCACACACACGCACACACACACACACACACACACACACACACACACACACACACACACACACACACACACACACACACATATATATATATATATATATATATATATAAATATATATATATATGTCTGTATATATATATATATATATATATATATATATATATATATACATGTATATATAAATATATATATATATGTATATATATATTATACTGCATATACATATACATATATATATGTATATATATACATTTATATGTATATATTCAGTATGTATTTATATATATATATATATATATATATATATATATATATATAATGTATATATGTATGTATGTATATTATATATATATAAATATATATGTATATATATATACATATGTATATATTTACATATATATATATATATATATATATATATATATTTATGTATATATATATATACAGTACATGTATATATATATATATATATATATATATATATATATATATGAAAATGTATATATATGCATATATATATATTAAAATGTATATATATACATATATATATATATATATATATACATATATATATATATATATATATATATATATATATATAAATATATATATCAACGACTTTGCCTATCTATTCAAATCCTTAAAAGCAGTGTTAAGCAGTTTATCAGTTCTTAAAGTAAACTTTGTGAAAACTATATGGTAAGAGGGAATGTACAAATATGTGGGAAACTATTTAGTATAGATGTATATTCAGTGTGCATATACTTAGGGTAAAATGAAATATATTCCAAAGAATGATTAAGGAGGAAATTTGGTAAATGATAGTAAGAGGAGGGTATGATGTTCTTACTTGATAAGGAAGACTGTGTGTGGACTGAAACGTTCAATAGTTTGCTAATCCTTAGGATGGTAAATGAAATGTAACGCTATATGTGAAAGGTGGCTGAAAAGTGTAGCATGTGATGTGATATACCAATAAGAAGCTAGACGAGTGTCAAAGCATAAAAAGTGTAATAACGGCACAGCAAAGAAGAGGTCAGGAGTATATAATTCATTGGCATTACGAGAAAAGGTTGCATTTAGAATTGATGAAGGGTATTGTGTAGGGGGGCGATAGGCAGGTGGTGTACCTCATCCGCCACCTTCGAGCTCTTACTTTTGTTTCTTGGGTCTCTTAAATGTTCACCACTGTCTGCCTTTAGTCACTTCCCCTTTCTTCGCTTTCACCCACCTTTCTTTAGCCACTTCTTTTTCTGTGTTAGTTCACAGATTTTAGTCTGCAGGCCCTGTGCCTACGAGTATTCCTCTTTTTCAACTTCCATATAGTGTACTTCATTCAAGGGGGAATTAAACTGGTGATGATTTTTCTTATATTTTCTTCTTCAAAATTTTACACTTGTCTCTGTGCTGTTCAAGGAATCCCATGAACATGTTATAACACTTCTAAGGGAAAAGAATCTAACATGAAGAACCTTTTAGCAATTCCTTACCATGAATTTTTTTTCACCCTCCCTCAAATATTTAAAAGCTTTGGTATTCAGATGATATTTAATAACAGCAATACTGTTAAGAACTATCTAATCAAAAATTCTTCTAAAGACAACGAAGGATGTATCTACAGCATACCTTGTAAAGTATGTGATTTTGAGTACATAGGCTAAACAGGAAAAGTCTTAAGCAAAAGGATTAGTCAGCATATATATAAAATGGGAACGAGTCAATTGTCAAGTAGACTTTTCGTCCATTAAAAAGAGTTTGCCCATAATATTGATGGGCAAAGCACAAAAGTTATTGCATCTTGTCACAACAATAAAAAAAAAAAAAACATAATTTGATTATATTACATCAAAAATAATTTTGAAAATAATATGAATTTGAGCTTAGGTTTGTATAAGTCGGATAACTTTATTATTAAAATAACTGTAAATAATTCTTATGTAGGTTAAGTTGTCTGGAGTCGAGTAACATGGGACCTTTCCCAATTCCTTTGCCACCATATATATATTACGACCTTTGGTCATTTTCTGTTTTCTTTGTACCCTCATGATGTCTTGAGTAGATGAAAGCCTTCGGTATTCATTTCTTTTATTTTCCAAGTGGTTTCTACAAGTATTGTTATCACGTGTGTTTAGTGATTTGTTTTGTTTATATATATATATATATATATATATATATATATATATATATATA
>NW_027467711.1:1631005-1633505 GCF_046742065.1 Oratosquilla oratoria
ATGTATACATATATATATATATATATATATATATATATATATGTATGTATGTATGTATGTATATATATTGGAAAATTGTAAACACCAGACTAAGTTGAGGGGTTTATTTGCCCAACGTTTCGATTCCCATCCAGGAATCGTCTTCAGGGGTATAATGGTTACAAGATTGTGAACTCAAATATAAATCGTCAAAGTGGTAAACCTGGGGAAAGGTTCACACTCTCAATCAAATGTATAAAGTAAACCATTTTACAATATTAAATACACTACAAATGAAATGAAATATTCGTACCAATTAAAATAAAATAAAATATACAAATTCAATAAAACAAGATATATTGCTGTGAACATCAAGCGTAGCAAAGAGGCATCAATAAGTAACACAAACATAAATGTATTTTTACTATATTTGTTTTATGTTCACAGCCATTCAACTTTTATTTCTGTTTGGTTTTTAATTTAGTCATTTGTTCTTGACACGTCATTTCGGACATTTGATCCACCTCCATTTGCGTCTTTGTCCTATATTCTGGTGTCTTTATGTTTGTGCTACGTATTGATGCTTTTCTGATACACTTGTTTTATATTCACAGCCATATAACTTGTTTTATTTTATTTGTATATTCTATATCATACTTCTCAGGCATTTCATCTCAAACAGCTTTAAACTCCTTCTCTCTTCCTCTCTTATGTTCCATATTTCTGACCATACAGTGATGTCGGCACACTCACACCTTCATACTATCCCTCTTAGCATCCATTTCAAAATCTCCATTTCTCATTAAAAATCTTAATCCCCCAAGGCACTTACTTGCTTCTATCAATCTATATTTTATCTCCACCTCCACTCCTCCATTTCCCACCACATTCGCATCCAAGTATCTAAAGATATTCACTTCCTCCAGTCTCTCTCCCTTATTACTCGACTTCCAGTTTGCTACCATGCTCTCCCCTTGTACATCTCATCACCTTTTATCCACATATATCTTCAACTCCTTCTTTCGCACATCTTCCCATACTCCGTCCTAACTTTCTTAATCCCTCCTCTGATCCTGCCACAAGTACAGTGCCGTCAGAAAAACAACAACTGGCTTATCTTCCACTTTTCTCCATTTTCTTTAACCATCTCCAATCCTTGGCCAATTACCTTTGCGTTTACCTCTCGCACCACCCCATCCATGTATAAATTGAACAGCCAAGGTGACATAACACACCCCTGATGAAATCTCACCTTTATTTCAAACAATTCACTTTCTCCATTTCTAATTTAACACAGGCTCTACTACTCTCGTAAAATTCATTGACTGCTCTTAACAGCTGTCCTCCTATCCCATATATCTGCAATACCTCCCAAAGTGCCTTCCTGTCTACCATCTCATAAGCCTTTTTCAAATTCATAAAGGCCCAAAAAACATCTTTACCTTTTCCTAAAGCTTTCTCACATATCTGTCTTACCACAAAGATCCGGTCCACGCAACTCCTACCTATCCCAAACCTACAATGTTCTTTACCAATTACTCCCTCTTTTCCTTTCCTATTCCTCTTAACAAAAAGCCTTCCACAAACCTTCCTAACTACACTCAACAAACTGATCCCTCTGACACTACTACACTCACATTTTTTTCCTTTTTCACTTGTAAAATGGAACTATACAGGCACTCCTACAGTCCTCCGGCACCCTACCCTCTCTTAGACAAAAATTAAACAACCTCACCAGCCAGTCCACCATCACAGTACCTCCCTTGTTAAGACACTCCGTATGGTACCCATCCAACCTAGGTGCCTTACCTGCTCTCATCATTTCAATAACTGCTTTCACCTCATTTTTCCTTGTTTATCCTCCATTTTCCTCACTCATCACAGTCATTTTCTTTGCGCTTCCCATTGCAACTACCTTTCCCTTCATTTCATCCTTCACATTTAGCAATTCCCTAAAATACTCTCCCCATCTTCATCTCACTGCTTTCTCTTCCATTATCATCTCTCCATCTTCACCTTTTACTTTTTCTTCTCTACTTGATTCGCCTCCACTTCTTCTTTTAATTTCTTTCCAAAACCTTTTTTTTATTACTTTCAAAAATTTCTGCAATACTCTTGTCTCATTTCTCTTCTGCTCTCCTCTTTGCCTTCTTTATCTTATGCTCTTTAGTTCTCTTCTCTTTTCTTTGTACCTCTCATATGATTCTCTCATTCTATTTTGTAACCAACCTGTGAATGTTTGTGTCTTCTCTTCTCCAGCCTTCTTTGCTTCATTATCCCACCATTTACTACCCTTCCTCCTATTTCCTCCCGTCCTCCTTGTTCCACACATCATCTTTGCACACCTTGTCACTCCCTCCTTGAAACATCCCCATTCCTTCTCTACTCCTAGTTCTACTCTATCCTTCACTCCTTACCATTCTTCTATCAGCTTCTTCATGTACTCCTTCTCCTTTTCTTTCTCATTTAAGCAGTTTACTCTTAGCACCTACCTACCTTCTGTCCTTTTCCTCCTTCTCTA
>NW_027467711.1:1643505-1646005 GCF_046742065.1 Oratosquilla oratoria
GAGGACACAAAGATAGCATTAACTAAAATAATGGAAGACGGAGGAAGAATAGTTATGATGGGCGACTTTAATTGCAAAGAAATCTGCTGGGAAGAAATGACAGTAAAGAGTGGTGATGACTCATGGGGAAATGCTCTACTTGAGATGATTACTGACCATTCAATGACACAATGGATACAAGAGAACACTAGGTATAGAAATGAAGAAGAACCATCGAGGCTAGACTTAATAATTACATCTGAACCTAGAATAGTGGACAAGATTGAATATAAAACACCAATAGGTAAAAGTGACCACATATTGATTGAACTGGAACTTAATGAAGAAAAATATATGAAAAGAAATGAACAATATAGAAAAGGAAGAATGATGTATGAAAAAACAAACTTTGATAAAATAAGAGAATTCTTCCAACAAGAAAACTGGGAAGAAATATACAAAGAAGAAACATCAGTGGAAGAGAAATGGAATATTTTGACAAAAATTTACAAAGAAGGAGTGGAAAAGTATGTCCCAAGACAAAAACAAGAAAAAGAATATGTAAAATGCTGGTACAACAAAAGTTGTAGGGAGTTAAAAGACAAAAGAGACAAAGCCTGGACCGGATGGAAAAAAGACAGAAGACCTGAAAAATGGAAAATATATACTGGTTATAGAAATGAATATGTACAAAAGTGCAGAGAGGAAAAAAGAAAATATGAAAAAGATGTTATAGAAAAGTGTAAAGATCAACCAAAACTATTCTACAGATTTGTAAACAATAAACTGAAAAACAAACAAGACTTGGAGAAATTAAGACAAGGAGGAGTTGAATACACTGAGGAAATGGAAATGGCAGAAATTATGAACAAACATTTTAAATCAGTGTTTACAAGGGAAAATATACAACCTGAAGAGATTGAGTGGAAGGAAAAAGTCCCCCCTATGGAAGAAATAGAAGTAACGAAGAATGAAATATTGACACACTTGGGTAATTTTGATGTCAGAAAATCGCATGGGCCAGATGAAATAGCAAACTGGATTCTGAAAGAATGTAGGAATGAACTGGCAGACAAAATACATAGCATAATAAGCAGTTCCTTAAAAGAAGGAAAAGTTCCAGAAGATTGGAAAAAAGCAAATATAGTACCTATATATAAAGGAGGAAATAAAGAAGAACCTACCAACTATAGACCAGTCTCTCTAACAAGTACAATAGCAAAAATATGTGAAAGAATTATCAAAAGTAGATGGGTAAAATACTTGGAAAAAAACAACGTACTAAATCCAAGGCAATTTGGATTCAGACAAGGACGATCATGCGTCACCAATTTAATATGTTTCTATTCAAGGCTAATAGATATAATACAAGAAAGAGATGGATGGGCTGATTGTGCATTTCTAGACCTAAAAAAAGCTTTTGACAAAGTACCACATAAGAAGTTGCTTAAGAAATTAGAATATGAAGAAGGAATACAAGGTAAATTGCTAAATTGGATGGAAGACTTTTTGCAAGAAAGAAAAATGAGAGTAGTGATAAGAGATCAGCACTCAAAATGGAATGAAGTAATAAGCGGTGTCCCGCAGGGAACAGTTCTGGCCCCAATAATGTTTGCTATATATATTAATGATATGGATGAAGGAATTGAAAGCTATATGAGCTTCTTTGCAGATGATGCAAAATTACTGAAAAGAGTGAAAACTGAAGAAGATTGTGAATCACTACAGAGAGATCTAAATAAAGTACAAGAATGGAGTAGGAAGTGGGAGATGGAGTTCAATACAAAAAAGTGTAGTATAATGGAATTTGGAAAAAGCAAAAACAGAATAACAGGATCATATAATTTGGGAGAAGAAGGAATAAAAAGAGTAGAAAATGAGAGGAACCTGGGAGTCATTGTTATGAATAATATGTCACCTGAGAAACATATAAATAAGATTTTTGGAGAAACTTATAATTTAATAAGAACAATCAAAGTGGCATTTACATACCTGGATGAAGAAATGGTGAGGAAAATCCTAATCACCCTGATAAGACCAAGATTGGAATATGCAGCAACGATATGGTCACCAAGTACAAAAAAATGTATAAAAAAACTTGAAAGAATACAAAGAACAATTACTAAACTGGCACCAACACTCTCAAAACTATCATATGAAGAGAGACTACAAAAACTTAAACTACAGACACTAGAGCAAAGAAGGGAGAGAGGAGATTTGATAGCTATTTACAGAATCATGAAAGGCATAGAAATTACTGATAGAGAGAATCTGATAAAATGGGATGACAGAAATACAAGAGGACACGGAAAGAAAATAAAAAAAGACAACTATAGAAGAGATTTGAAAAAGAACAGCTTTCCTCACAGAGCAATAGACAGTTGGAACAAGTTAGATGAGAAAGTGGTGTGTGCAAAAACAATACATGAATTTAAAAATAGTTTAGATAAAATGAGATATGAAGACGGGACCTCACGAGCATAGCTCCCCTTCCCGTAAAATACAACTAGGTAAATACAAC
>NW_027467711.1:1651005-1653505 GCF_046742065.1 Oratosquilla oratoria
TATAGTTTTTGTTCATGTTTTCACTAAATTTCTTTTTGTGAATTCCAACATCGAATTTCATACCTAACGAGAGCGCTTGAATTTCCGTGTTTGAAAGTTGTCTATCTGAAAGATTCATCACTAAATCAGGATTACCCACTTTGTTCCATTCACTATTATCACATAACTGTATTAACTTTTAATTCAAATTTTTGTTAAGTTCTTCACTTTGCTTATGTAACTTATTCAAAAGCCACCGAGGTAACGGTACCTCTTTATACTCACTGCACAAAATGTTTAATCGGTCTTGTAAATCTTCAACTGCTTCTTCCAAGTAAGCTCTAGCAGCATTTCCGAAAGGATGTTCTGTGTTAGTTAGCTGTGTTGGTGTTGATTTTGGAAGGACTTGTTCCTCTATGCAATCTTGGAGAAAACGTCTACGTTGTGTATAACTTGTCACTTGCCGCCTCTGTTGTATTCTTTCCACATTTCCTCATTTCTGCCACCATTCGACATGTTAAGGCAGTAATTCTTCCATTATTTCTCGTATATTTTCTCCGCCTTCAGTTACATATATATATATATATGTTTGTATATATATATATATATATATATATATATATATATATATATGTGTATATACATCTATATATACGTATATATATATATATATATATATATATATATATATATATATATGTATACGGTATAAAACACTGATAAGCAAATGAAAAAGTCAGTAATTGCATATCTATTCAACATATCTGGGTTGCGCACACTGACGTAAATGGACGTACGTTGTTATTTATTTCGATTACTATTTGGGGACTTTTTTTTTTTTTTATGACAGCTCGTTGTTAGCTGAGCCTATACAAATGGCAGATGCTGCAACGTCAGGAGCCTTAATTTGTCGCAGCAATTTTATTGCTGTGACCGTGGCTCCAGCTGGTGGCGATCTTCCCCGAATTCCTGCAGGGACATTAATTTTGTCCTGCATGGAGTTTCCAGCTCATGCCAACGGGACTGAATCCCTTGGCGCCATGATAGTCTTCGGCGCCGCAACAATTCGCGGTCGCCAGACGACATGAACGCAGTGGCCGAGGCTCCAGTGGCCGAGGCTCCTGTAGAAAATAAGGTTTTCCAGCTGAGCCCTGTGGCCGATAAAACCACTTCCATATTGCGTGGCGCAGCAAAGCTGTTCCAACGGCAAGGATCGAATGCAGGAGGTTGCTAAACAGAACCTCGCTGACGGAGGTCACGCAGCAGGGTCCCTCACAGGTGTCTTATTCGACGCTAGCGGAGCAAGGTCTCCTGAAAAAATATCAAAGGATCAGATGCAAACCGCTGGCTCCACGATTTTAGCGAGGATCTGTTCAGCAACCTCCTGCATTGGGTTTTTCTAGTGGGAACAGCTTTGCTGCGCCGCGCAATATGGAAGTGGTAGTAGTATCGGCCACAGGGCTCAGCTGGAAAACCTTATTTTTTACAGGCATGCGAGAAAGATCCTCGCCCAGCTGGAGCCTCGGCCACTACGCGAATTGCTGCGGAGCCAAAGACTATGAAGGCGCCAAGGGATTCAGTCCCGTTGACATGAGCTGGAAACTCCATGCAGGAATTCGGGGAAGATCGCCACCAGCTGGAGCCACGGTCACAGCAATAAAATTGCTGCGCCAAATTAAGGCCCCAGACGTTGCAGCATCTGCCATTTACATTGGTATAGGCTCAGTTAACAACGACCTGTCAGTATGTTAAAAGAAAAAAAAAAAAAAAAAAAAAAAAAAAAAAAAAAAAAAAAAAAAAAAAAAAAAAAAAAAAACCTCGTGGCCCCGAATAGTAATCGAAAGAAATGACAACGTACGTCCACTTACGTCAGTGTGCGCAACCCAGATATGTTCAATAGATATGCAATTACTGACTTTTTCATTAGCTTATCAGTGTTTTATACCGTATACATATATATGTATATATATATATACATATATATATATATATATATATATACATATATATGTACACACGTATATATATATACATGTATATATATATATGTATATATATATATTTATATATACGGTATATATATATATATATATATATATATATATAATATACATATATATACATGTACTGTATATATCTATATCTATATATATATAGATGTATATATATATATATATATATATATTAATATATATATATATATATATATATATATATATATATATATATATATATGCTGATGAAGGTGGAAAAAGAAGTCACGGGTCTAGTTCCGAGTTCCTAAGGAATAAACTCAGGAACTCGGAACTAGACTCGTGACTTCTTTTTCCACCTTCATCAATTTGTCACAATGCAATGTACCCGCATATATATGTATATATATGTATATATATATATGTATGTATACGTGTGTGTGTGTGTGTGTGTGTGTGTGTGTGTGTGTGTGTGATTCACTGTGATCTTGGATCACGTGTTGGACTCGTGATCGACAGTTTTTCCCATCTCCAAAGAGAGCTCAGAG
>NW_027467711.1:1658505-1668505 GCF_046742065.1 Oratosquilla oratoria
TGTTCATACAAAATATATAATTAAATCAGGTGTGAAGTGCAAGTAAAATGACCTTTTAATTTTGAAAATGAATAGACAGATAAGCAGAGGCATTAACCTTAGAGGAGTATTTGCCTCGGTGGAAGAAAGTCAAAGAATTTAATCAACAATATAAAATCTAGTGATGCTTCAACAGAAATTGGGATATATCAGTATTATTATCATTATCTTTTTTTTTTTTTTTGCAAATTTAATTTTGATCAATTTTAATTCACTCTAATACCGTGTTACCTGAGTGCAGAGAGTACATAAAGCTATTTGTCTTTTTCCAGTCATCTGGGATCTATCGAATATACTGTTTTAGACCATTCAAATCGAGATTTCTTCAGGGTCTTTGTGAGTCGTGGCTTCTTCCTGGGCCGATCTGCTCGCAACCCAGCTTCCAAAAGCCTGTTAATCACAATCCTGGGGTGCTAATTAATTTTATCTTCAGCCAACATGGTTTTAATCTATCTGCAAGGTATTTTTTATTTTTTTGGTTTCCAAGAGCCGTTTTCACTTTCCATCAGCCCTTGATGAAGTTTTCTTCTTTCTGGCACATTTCTTTTTTCCACCACAAGTCTTGTCAACTCCCGCCGCAGTCTACTCCGCGCTCAAGTCTTCACATCACTGTTTTCCGAATGGAAATGGTCTTCCTTAGTGGCCTGGAACGGTTCTCCCCTACACATCACAACCATTGATTGGTACTTCCTCGCTGTAGTACAGAGGTGCAGGTGCTGAGTACCTCGCATACTATTTGTGTTCCTGACATCAAGATCCGTTGTGCTCTTTAATGCTCCCCTTTGAAAGTTGACTTCGTATGATGTATTCTAGAATCCTTTAAATCATTTAAAAATGTCCGTGTTTTGATTCGATCCCCAGCAAATATAGGAGCACCCGGATTTACAACTCTCGTATTTAGGGGCAGAGAGAACCTAATTATTCGTTTGCCCTCACAATATATATATATATACATATACCACTACGATAAATAAATAATGAGAAAATGTCAAGAGAGACACTATTTATTTTCATAAGCTTACAAAACTTTGTCTCCTTGAAAATAAATGCCTCTCGCATCTCCACACTGCATGCGTCTCTCCCAATCCTGGAAGACCTCCTCAAAGTCCTTTTTCAGTAGTCCCTTCAGGTAATTTTCCGATGCCTCTTTCAGCTCTTCTGTTGACTCTACCAGCCTCTTACAGGGTGAAGGTTGGAACTAGTCGTAGCTCAGCCTTTGTTTTTGAAGACATGACTCGTGAGTTTCCCTGAGCAGCGGGTGTCACTCGAAGCCGGATCTCGATGTTCTTTCCTTCACACATTTGATGCGATCTGGCAGTCAGGTGGAGCCAGGGTCGGCCCTACCATTAGGCGAATCTAGGCGGTCGCCTAGGGCATCAGGCTGAGAGGGGCATTAAGCAGTAATTCCTATTTCGGTACTTTAATAAGCATGGTTTAATCATTAACCGTCAGGCGTCAGACTAGTAACTAATTGGTTAATTCGCAGAAGCGTTTTGCCAAATTTCCCCTATTTTTCTTATTTTTCAATTCAGTAGGGACAGGGTGAGATAAGGTAACCCCGACAGAGAGAAAACACCGATCGAATGCTCTGGTAGAAACACTGTTTCAAATATCGCGCCACCACTCCCCACTAACACAGCTGATATCCTACGGGAACACCGAACACACGCCAGTCGCCAGCATTCAACTCTCGCCAACGCAACGGCTGTGTTTATGAAGTAAGAAAATTGGGTTGTTTAGATCTTCGATGTTATTTTTTAAAGTTCTTATATAGTGTTCCACGTCGGTGAATATAGCGTGATTGTATTGCGTTATGTTTCATTACAATACTTACGCATATTGATATGTTATAGAGTGAAACCAAAGCTAGAGGGGAGATTCAAATTGAGGTTGGAATGTGAGGTTGGAAACCGACCATAATTTTTTTGTTGTTGGAAATATCGATAAGTGAAAATTTGATATTAGGCTAGACTATATATAATTTGAAATACTTGAAAAAACATAAGGTATTATTATAGTTTCTTCCTCGTTTCAACAACGGTAATTTTCACATATACCATCGGATAATCATCATTATTCGAAGCATTTTCTTCTCTATTCTTAATGGAAAAAATCACGTTTAACATCGCTAGCACTTACTGAAAATCTCGGGTCAGGTTAGGTTGGGTTAGGTTAGGTTATGTTAGATTAGGTTAGATTAGGTTAGGTCAGGTCAGGTATAGTTAGGCTAATTACCTTTAGCTCAGGTTAGGTTAGGTTAGTGGCCTTTACGTTTGTGAACACCAAGTGATTAAAAAAGAAATGAAACAAAAAATAAAATAAAGAATAAAATAAATAGCCATTTCCCCCAGAAACGACAGTCATATTCGTTCATAGCACACTAAAATCTACAAGAAAAAATATATTTCAATCAAAGTTTCCGAGACGGGGAAGAAACTATAAATTTACCAAACATAATAAAAAGTGACTAATTATGTATATTACTATTAACATGAATATATGTGGTTGTGGTGGTGAACTAGGCCTAGTGTGTTTAACCCTTATATGAAAAGGAATAAACCCTAAAGAGGAATATATTTAAACTGTCTATACGGTATATACTCCAATGGAATGCATTAATTGATATTTATTAAGATTTATCTAATAGGAATTAACAATAATACTCCTCTCAATTTGTGCTTTTCAGATGAGTAATAGAAAGCAGCCCTCAGGGGCACAAAATCGCAAACGCAAAGCAGAACAAGCAAAGGCAGTAGCAAAACAAGAGGGTCCTTTTTTTAAGTATCTAAGTAGAGAAAAAACAAGCGAAAATGGTAGTAAATCAGCAGGTAGTACCAATATTGAACCCACTGCAACTTCAAACACAGACTGTAAAGTAGATGTTGCACAGACTATTGGAGAAAAAGCTGATGGTATTGAACCTGCTGCTGTATCTGACATTGGAATTAGTGATGTGAATTATGGAGATCCAGCAACTTGGCCTGACACATGCAATAATGTTTTGCGACAACTGCTTGTACAACATGGACCACAGCACATTTCTTCATACAACTTCCCCAAGGATTCTAAGAACAGAAGATTTTCTCCTATACATTACAAAAGAAGACTGAGTAATGGTAAGGAAGTATGCCGTGACTGGTTGGTTTATTCAACTTCGAAAGATGTTATGTTTTGTTTTTGCTGTAAATTATTTTCCTCCAAACCTAATGTTTCTCTGCATAAAAAAGATTCTAATGATTGGCAGAATACCACAGCAATTCTTTCTGTTCATGAAAGAAGCACGGAACATATTGACAACTATCAAACCTGGCGTGAACTTGAACTACGATTGAAACAAGGAAAAACCATTGATCATATTGAACAGCAGAGTTTGAAGCAGGAATAAAAGTACTGGCAAAATATTTTGGAACGTTTGATTCCATTGTCTAGGGTTCTTGCTGTACAGAACTTAGCATTTAGAGGAACAAATGAGAGCCTCTACAGTCCCAACAATGGAAATTTTTAAAGTTGGTTGAATTTCTAGCTTTATTTGATCCAGTCATGAATGAACATTTACGTAGAATTAAAAACAAAGAGACTATGGTGTACTGTCTGGGAAAAAGGATCCAAAATGAACTTATACAACTGCTGGCAAGTGCAATTAAAGAGAAAATTTTGGCCGAAGTAAAGCTTGCAAAATATTTCTCAATTATATTAGATTGTACACCTGATATCAGCCACATAGAGCAACTGACAATGATTCTTCGATATGTAGATATTAAAAAAGAGCCAGAGGTTAGTCATCATCAAGTTTGCATCAAATTTTTTTTTTAGGCTTTGTTCCATTATAAGAAACTACTGGAGCTTTCATGACTGAAACACTGGTGGATGAGCTTCAAAATGTGGGGTTGCAGATAGACAATTTACGTGGTCAAGGATATGATAATGGGAGCAACATGAAAGGAAAACAGAACGGTGACGTGCCTTCTTTGTACCTTGCAGTGCATACTCATTAAACTTAGTGGTGAATGATGCTGTCAAATGTTGTCTTCAAACTACAATTTTTTTGGGATAGTACAACATCCGTATAATTTTTTCTCAATCTCAACTCATCGATGGCAGGTTTTGGTCAGTATCATGAAAGACTTAACCATCAAACCTTTAAGTGAGACCAGGTGGGAAAGTCGGATTGATGCTCTTAAACCCCTCAGATATCATCTTGCTGACATATATGATGCTTTACTTGAAATTTATGAAGACACAAACCTTAAAGGGTCATCTGGAAGTTCGACCCGGGTTGAAGCCAAGGAGTTAGCTGATGCTGTTTCCAAATATGAGTTTGCTGTTTCACTTGCCACATGGTATAACATCCTGTTTGAAGTCAATATTACCAGCAAGCATCTTCAAGATAAAGATGCTGATTTAAATTCGGCTACCAAACAGTTGGAAGCAACAAAAAGCTACCTTCTGAGCTGTAGATGTGATGATGGTTTTCAAAAAGTTCTGGTTGATGCTACAGAGGTGGCTCAAGAATTGGAAATAGAGCCACAATTTGAGAAAAAACAATCACGAAAAAGGCAAAAGAAGCGTCTATTTGATTATGAAGCACATGAGGAATCACTAGAAGACCCCAGCCAAACGTTTAAAGTAGAATTTTATTATAGCGTTCTTGACATGGCCATACAGTCAGTAGAAGAAAGATTTCACCAGCTACATTCCTACAAAGCAATATTTGGCTTCTTATATGACATCCATGGAATAAAATATGCACCAAACGCAGATATTCTTCATGACTGCCAAAATTTAGAAAAGTCATTAACACACAATGGGCATCACGACATTGATGCAAGAGACCTATGCTCAGAGCTCAAGGCAGTATCAAGGTGCTTGACGAAACCCATGCTCCCACAAGCAGCACTTTGCTTTATATCTGAGCAAAAACTGCAAGATAGTGTACCAAATGTTGTGATTGCCCTAAGAATATTATTAACTTTGCCAGTATCCGTTGCAAGTGGAGAACGCAGCTTCTCTAAACTGAAGCTAATTAATACTTACTTGCGCTCAACAATGCTGCAGCAAAGGCTTGTTGGTTTAGCTACTATATCAATAGAGAATGAGGAAGCTTCTAACTTGAATCTTGCTGAATTAGTGGGAAAATTCGCCAGTCTAAAAGCTAGGAGAGTGGAATTGTAATTTTTGTTGAAGTGTGTCATGGAAACCAATAGTTTTTTTTATTGTAGCCTATATAATCTCATTTCCAACAATGTGTTGCACAATTTTTTTTTTCAACTTAGTATTGGATGGTTGATGTATATTGCTATAAAAGGGCTCTTTTTGTTACCATCAACTATAATTGATACAAAATTGAACCAAAAATTATTGTACCCGAGCCACTGGCCCTGGGTGACCTTTCAAGGAGAGGACCCAAGGGGCATCATTTTTCAGCTTCGCCTAGGGCATCAAAAACTCTCGGGCCGGGCCTGGGTGGAGCTGCTGCCGGTAGGGGTTGGACAAGACTCACGGTCTTTCCTGATTTGACAGTCAGACCAAAACGGGAATATGCAGACTGGAAGTTACTGACCGACTGCTGCCGTTCTTCAGGAAATGGAGGTAGTGTTCTTAGATCTGAGTCGGGATAGGATGGAAACTCCTTAGTCAAAATTATGCTTGACCTCCACGGCAGGGTTGTCCAATGTCATCCCATCACGCATCACTTGGATCGTCTGAGACCTGCCCACATGGCTTCTCTCGGGAAACTGTCATACATTCTGGAGCCTTTTCCTGTCTGTATTTGGCACAGAAAATAAGGTTCCGTCAAGGAACCCACATTCAAGCTCCGGTAGGATTTCCTCTGTAATTTCTTTATGACGATTCAAGATGGCCCTGTCCAAGATCTCCACGTTGGAATCATCAGGGCCAACAACCGGGTCTTGATGGCGATTCCACCGTGGTCAAGGAGCTCGATTGGTATGTGATCCGGTCCCGCGACTTTTTCTCGGCGCATTTGCTTCGTGTGGTCCTTGTGTGACGTCATACATGTTGCATGGGATCTCAGTGTGACGTCATGGAGAACCTGATGAGACTGAATACCGGGTAATCAGGTGATAACTTTGGTCGATGAGGCCTGTTTATGTCTTTCATTTATTTATTCATTTATCTATTTTTCTATCTTCCTCATCATTTTTTCATGGAACATACGTTGACAACGCTCAGACCTGAGCAAGGCCTAGGTCCAACAGAAAACCATGAGAGTCTCAGTTTGTTTTTTTGTTTTTTTTCGTTTTTCTAATTTGGCGAAAGATAAACGATTTTACTCCTCTCAGGAGGAGCCCCCGTGAATGCATTGGTTAGTTTGCACCATATCTCGAAACCTTCGAGATTCCGTGCAAATTCTTTAATGCATTTCAAAAAGAAATTCTTTTGGTTAGGGTTAATGGTTAAAGTTAGGTGGGTTATGGTTAGGTGAGTGATTATTCATGAACTACTAGGTTTTTGCAGATAGACCCCTATAACTATATATATTCTGAAACCTTATAACCCAAAGTAATTGGAAAACTATCTTTCATTTGTCTGTCTGTTTGTTTGTTTATTTGTTTGTTCAGGAATTCCTAGGGTTTTGCATATCGACCCCCATAACCATATATATTCTGGTACCCTATTACTTCAGGCATTTGGATAACTATATCTAATTTAAAAAATATATATGTTTTGGTTAGGGCTAAGGGTTAGATTTAGGTAGTTAGGTTAGAGATTATTCACGAACTCCTAGGTTTTTGCAGATAGACCTCTATAATCATATATATTCTGAAACCTTATAACCCAAGGTACTTGGATTACTATCTTTCATTTGTCTGTTAATTTGTTTGTTTGTTTATATGTTCACGAACTCCTCCTAGGGTTTTGCAGATAGACCCCCATAACCATATATATTTTGATACGCTATCACACCAGGTACTTAGATAACTATGTTTCATTTAAAAATATATATATTTTGGTTAGGGTTAAGGTAGGTGGGGCATGGTTAGGTTAGGTATGATTCACGAACGCGTAGAAACGCGCGGGTAATTTGGCTAATATATATATATATATATATATATATATATATATATATATATATATGTATATATATATGTATATATGCAAAGTAGACCACTTGGAAAAAGAAACTAACGAAGCAGAGCGCTTTCGTATATTACATCTTCAGTGCAACAAGTACATAGTGATAGGAATACATAGACATTATATACATGATACAAAGGAACCAGGACAGTTTTGAATAAGCATACCGACCAATTACCCCCTAGAGAGCGGAAGGTCATTGTCAATTATCTTACGATGGTCGGGCGACATTAGGTCACATTCGCCAAGGAGAGCGGAAGGTCATTGTCAATTATCTTACGATGGTCGACATCAGGTCACAGTCGCCAAAGAGAGCGGAAGGTCATTGTCAATTATCTTACGATGGTCGGGCGACATCAGGTCACATTCGCCAAGGGTCACTGTTTCTACTACTTATATAGGGCGACATTAAGTCAATTTGTTGGATTACATTTTACATGATATTATCTTACTAATTTCTTGACAAATGAAATTATCAAGTTTGTACAAGCCTTTATGTAGGTTGGTATTTTGATTACTATTATGTTGTTGGTATAATAGATTGCCTGGGCATTACCCCAATCAACTGGATGATTATTTAATTCAATATGCTTGAATATACCACTAGAATGATAGCCATCCCTGACATTTTTCTTGTGTTGTTCAATTCTAATGTTTAAGGGTTTGGCAGTTTGACCTATGTAAAATTGATTACACATTTTGCAAGGAATTTTATAAATGCATCCTTTTTTTATTTCAATACTATTGTTGATAAGTTTATGTTTTACTGTACTATCATGTTTAAAAACTACCTTTACGTTAAATCTTTTTAATAATTCTGTGATACTTAACAAATTTTCTTGAAATGGTAAAATTAAAACATTGTGATAATTGAAAGGTGATTTAGGCTGAGGAGTTAAAAATGATTTCCTTGCAAAATTGTAAGCAATATCAAGGAATTGCTTAGGGTATTTTAATTCTAGCCCAATGTTAAAAACATTTCTGATTTCTTCATCAATAAATTCAGGACTACAAATACGAAAAGCTCTTAAATACATTGAGGCAAATACTGTACGTTTAATATTATTTGGATGAGAAGAAGAATAATGAATATATGAACTTACATTGGTTGGTTTACGATATACTTTAAATTTAAGGCTATTGTCATGACGTAGGATAGTTTTGCCAACAATTCAAATCCAACAAATTTTGTCAGCATTGGTAAAGCTTTCTGTAATTTAAAGAACCATGATTTATCAGTTGAAGATTTCAATATTTGTAAAGGAATTGTTTATGGTGCTTTATCACAAGAGGTTGTTCCTAATTGCCCAGAACGTTTTCAGAAGGCAATTATTAGTCTTAAAAAAGATAATCATTTACATTTCACTAAAGCAGATAAATCTAATGCAGTTGTTATTTTAAACAAGGTTGATTATCTTAGAAAAATGAATGATTTATTAGATGATAACAATACTTACACACTTCTTAACAAAAATCCTACAGAAGTAGTTAATAGTTATTATAATAAGAAATTAAAAGAACTGCTTCATAAGAATAGAGACCTCTTACAGAAATTCACTTCAATTAGTCCCCCTTTGCCACATATGTATGGTCTCATTAAGACTCATAAATGTAACAACCCCGCTAGACCTATTGTTTCGTCAATTGGTTCCGCTTCTTACAAGCTTTCCAAATGGCTAGTTACTATCCTTAGCCCTTTAGTAGGTACAATCTCTTCTTCTCATGTTACAAACACTTCTGATTTAATAGACAAACTCCATAATATTAAACCTAATTATAAGTTTACATTGGTTAGTTTTGATATAGTAAGTTTATTCACAAAAGTTCCCATAAATGATTTATTATTTTACCTTCAAGATGAACTTAATAAACATGTTCTTCCATTGCCATCATCTACATTGATTGAACTAATTAAATTATGTGTCAAAGATTGTAAGTTTCAATTTAATGGTAATTTCTATTCCCAAAAATTCGGCATGAGTATGGGAAACCCTTTATCCCCAGTTTTAAGTAATTTATACATGGAATTTTTTTAAACTAAAATATTACGCACAATCTTCCCCCCTAACATCCCTTGGCTTAGGTATATTGATGACATCTTATGTCTTTGGCCAGAAGATAAAAATGTCCATAATTTTTTGACTAAGTTGAATACCCTTGTTGATTCTATTAAATTTACTTTAGAAATTGAGAAAAATTGTACCTTACCTTTCTTAGATTGCACTATCCTACGTCATGACAATAGCCTTAAATTTAAAGTATATCGTAAACCAACCAATGTAAGTTCATATATTCATTATTCTTCTTCTCATCCAAATAATATTAAACGTACAGTATTTGCCTCAATGTATTTAAGAGCTTTTCGTATTTGTAGTCCTGAATTTATTGATGAAGAAATCAGAAATGTTTTTAACATTGGGCTAGAATTAAAATACCCTAAGCAATTCCTTGATATTGCTTACAATTTTGCAAGGAAATCATTTTTAACTCCTCAGCCTAAATCACCTTTCAATTATCACAATGTTTTAATTTTACCATTTCAAGAAAATTTGTTAAGTATCACAGAATTATTAAAAAGATTTAACGTAAAGGTAGTTTTTAAACATGATAGTACAGTAAAACATAAACTTATCAACAATAGTATTGAAATAAAAAAAGGATGCATTTATAAAATTCCTTGCAAAATGTGTAATCAATTTTACATAGGTCAAACTGCCAAACCCTTAAACATTAGAATTGAACAACACAAGAAAAATGTCAGGGATGGCTATCATTCTAGTGGTATATTCAAGCATATTGAATTAAATAATCATCCAGTTGATTGGGGTAATGCCCAGGCAATCTATTATACCAACAACATAAT
>NW_027467711.1:1686005-1693505 GCF_046742065.1 Oratosquilla oratoria
ATGTGTTCACATAGTCGTATGCTTAACTCGACTTTGATTCTTCTGTAGGCGCCAGTGCTGTATTAGTGATGGCGGGGAAAGGAGGGGTCAAGAGCACCTCTCAACCCCGTCGTAATACATGACGTGGTATACGACTATACCGTATATATATGTGCATGTGCGTGTGTTTTCTTTAGAGCATTTGTGTACAAAAGAGCCTCCGGTCGACAAAAGAACGTAGATAGGACGGCTGCGAAAATTGGCTCTCAATTCCGATACGACTAGAGGTGTCCTTGACAATATTAAAAAATGATAATAGTGAATAAGTACAAAAACAAAATAAAGTAGAATAAAGTCAAATAAATAAATAAAGAGATAAATTGTCAACATGGTCTTAATCTATGCGCAATTTTTTTTTTTTCCCAAGAATCGTTTTCACTATCTTTCTGTCAACCCTGAGTGAAGCTTTCTTCTTTCTGACACATTTCTTTTTTCCTTCTTGAGCTCAATAACACATTTTTTTCTTCTTTTCCTTTCAGTTAAACTAAGACTTTGTGTGGCATTTAGAATTCTTCGCTACTTGTAGCTGTTTCATGGACGTACCCTGCATTAAAAGATTGATCTGTCCGACTCTCATAGGGTTCCGGGATTTTAATTTTATTTTTTCGTTTTCAATAAAACCTAAAAGCAAATTAACCTGACATAAACCAGAAGAAAATGGTAAATAAAATTTGTAGTATAAAAAAGATAATTAAACAGGGAAATAGCTGAATACTTCCTCACCAAATCAAGTTCCAGGACAAACTAAAGTGACAGCCAATCTGAGTTAGAGCTGAATCCATGCATTAGAATGGTCATCACTTTCCACTCTGTAGTAGAAACGTTTCCGAAATGTGAGAAATTAGATTTTATTCATGAAAGAATTTATACAGATAACATTTACTACATATTTTCCTAAATGTTTGGACTTAACCTGCTTTCAAAACTCAAATATGCTAGTTCAGAGAAAATTCCATAATAAAATTTCTAATACCCGTTTATATATATACATACATACATATATGTATATATATACATATATATATATATATATATATATATATATATATGTACATACATACATATATATATATATATATATATATATTATATATATAAAATACATACATATACCAAGGCTTCTTCCCCCTTCCAAGGGAGGTAGCCAAAAAGGGAAAGGCATAAAAACACTCCCACCCATTTCATCCCTAAATACACTCCACACCCCTCCCACCCTCCCTCTCATCTGAGCACCTCCCGGATGACGGGCCACCCCTGCACCCTGCCCACCGCCCTGGGTCAGAAGCAGTGTCGCAAGACACAGCACATCCACAGCAAGGCCGCTTCATTTAATCGGCGACCCCCCCTCTCTCCGTCCCCCCTTGCATATAAGGAGAGCACGGGGAGAAATCCCTTCGGGCTGCGTCAAAATTTACTCACACATACTACCCCCCACCCCCCATTCCTCCTCATGCAATCACAACATCATCCATATATAACCATTCTCCACTCACCTCTGTCTTCCGTCCTCTCCCTTCCTTCCTCAACAGACATTCCCCTCTTCCCCAAAGCCCCCTTCACCCCATCCATCCGCCTCATCTTAGGACGTCCCCTCATGTTCACTCACAGTGAAAAAACTAAACTTTCTGTCTTTAGTTCAATGTTCCTCAGAGCATACAGAATTTGCAGCCCTGAATTTCTGAATAACGAGTTGAGCAAGATATACAGCATTGCATCAGACTTAAAATATCCAAAGCATTTGATAGACAATTCACACACTATGGCCATAAAAACTTACTATAAAACTCCACAAGAGAAAAATAATTTTTGTAATAAGAACTTACTAGTGCTTCCTTTTCATGAGAGTATGGCAGGACTACCAAAAATACTTAAGGAATTCGACATAAATGTAGTCTTTAAAAACAATAGCACAGTTAAAAATATTCTAATTAAAAATTCTCCACATAACACTGAAGGTTGTGTATACACAATTCCTTGCCTGCATTGTCAAAAATTTTACATTGGACAAACTGGCAAGGACTTACAAACAAGGATAAACCAACATAAATACAGTGTGAGAAGTGGTCAAGTGTCTAGTGGGATTTTTGTTCATGTGAGGGACCAAGATCATTTGATTGACTGGAAGAATGCTAGTAAAATAACTTCTTGTAATTCCTTTACTGAAAGGAACATAATTGAATCAAGCCACATAAAGCAAACTTTTGACCAAAATATCAACCTAAGCCTAGGTATGTACAGGCTTGATAACTTTATTTCAAAGAAAATCGTTACATGTTTTCCTGCTCGGACATTTGGTCCATCTGTGACCTGAGGACTGTTGGCAATTTTCTCAGGCTTGCGTGATACTTTTTCCCCTTGTTCCCTAATTTTGTCTTTACTTCTGTATATATACTGTCTGTATCTCATTTTCTGTATTCCCTTGATGATGTCTTAAATAGACGAAAGCGTTCGGACTACGTTTCTTATTTACCAGTGGTTTTTTCTGCAAATCATATTCACGTGTCACTTGTGAAATACTGCAAAACATATATATACATATATATATATATATATATATATATATATATATATATGTATGTATATATATATATATATAATATATATATATATATATATGTATATATATGTATATGAGTGGAAAGGTGTAGAGAAAAACGGGTTCGAGCGAGAACATTGTATTACTGACGTTAACACACCAAGTCTTCTTCAGAAGAAGACTTGTAGTCGAAACGTCAGTAATACAGTGTTCTCGCTCTAACCCGTGTTTCTCTACCACCTTTCCACTCATCTGTCCAACCTTCATAACAATATATGTATATATATCATATATGTATACATACATACATATACCAAGGCTTTTTCCCCCTTACAAGGGAGGTAGCCAAAAAGGGAAAGGCATAAAAACACTCCCACCCATTTCATCCCTACATACACTCCACACCCCTCCCACCCTCCCTCTCATCTGAGCACCTCCCGGATGACGGGTCATCCCTGCACCCTGCCCACCGCCCTGGGTCAGAAGCAGTGTCGCAAGACACAGCACATCCACAGCAAGGCCGCTTCATTTAATCGGCGACCCCCCCCTCTCCGTCCCCCCTTGCATATAAGGAGGGGCCGGGGAGAAAATCCCTTCGGGCTGCGTCAAAATTTACTCACACATACTACCCCACCCCCCATCCCCCTGCCCATTCCTCCTCATGCAATCACAACATCATCCATATACAACCATTCTCCACTCACCTCTGTCTTCCGTCCTCTCCCTTCCTTCCTCAACAGACATTCCCCTCTTCCCCAAAGCCCCCTTCACCCCATCCATCCACCTCATCCTAGGACGTCCCCTCATGTTCACTCCCTCCACATCTGCCTTCCATACCTCTTTTACTAGTCTTTCTTCACTCATTCTTACCATGTGTCCAAACCATCCTAATATTCTTTCATCAACCCTATCTCCCAGCTCCTTTTTCACCCCTGTTCTCCTCCTCACCTCCTCATTTCTCACTCTATCCAGCCTAGTAACCCCCACCATACTTCTCAGACACCTCATCTCAAACACATTCAAACTCCTTCTCTCTTCTTCTCTTATGTTCCACGTTTCTGCCCCATACAGTGCTGTTGGCACAATCACTCCTTCATACAGTCTCCTCTTCGCATCCATTCCCAAATGTCTATTCCTCATTACACTCTTTAATCCACCAAGGCATTTACTCGCTTCTCTCAATCTACATTCTACCTCCACCTTCACTCCACCTTTTCACTGTACCTCCTTTTTTTTTTAGACATTCTGCATGGCATCCATCCAGACCAGGTGCCTTACCTGCTTTCATCATCTTAACAACTGCCTTCACCTCATCCTTCCTTATTTCTCCTCACTCATCACTCTCACTTTCTTCGCATTTCCCACTGCAGCTATCTTTCCTTCCCTATCCTCCTTCACATTTAGCAACTCCCTAAATTATTCTGCCCATCTTCCCCTTACTGCCTTCTCTTCCATTATCATCTCTCCATCTGCACCTTTTACCTTTTCTTCCCTACTTGATTCGCCTCCTCTTCCTCTCTTAATTTCTTTCCAAAACATCTTTTTATTACTTTCAAAATTTTCTGTCATACTCTTACCCCATTTCACACCGGCTCTCCTCTTTGCCTCCTTTACCTTTTGCTTTACTTCTCTTTTCTTTTCTTTGTACGTCTCATATGACTCCCCCATCCTCTTTTGTAACCAATCTGTGAATGCTCGCTTCTTCTCTTCTACAACCTTCTTTGTTTCCTCATCCCACCATTCACTACCCTTTCTTCTATTTCCCCCTGTCCTTCTTGTTCCACACACCATCCTTGCACACTTTAAGACTCCCTCCTTGAACCATCCCCATTCCTTTACTCCCTACCACTCCTCCTTCAGCTTCTTTTCGTACTCCTTCTCCTTTTCCTTTTCATTCAAGGAGTTCACTCTAAGAACCTCCCTACCTTTTGTCCCTTTCCTATATATATATATGTGTGTGTGTGTGTGTGTGTGTGTGTGTGTGTATACACACACACATATATATATAAATATATATATATATATGTATATACACACACAAACACACACATATATATAATATATATATATATATATATATATATATATATATGTATATATATATATATATATATATATATATATATAAGAAGGTAACAGAGAAGGAGGCTGGAAGATACCATAAGGCCTACACTAGGCAGCTCCGTATCCATCACCACCTGTCATACCCATCCATAAAGTTGTCTAATCTTTTCTTAAAACAACTGATAGTTTCAGCGCTTACCACATGGTTACTAACTTTATTCCATTCGTCGACCACCCTATTAGTAAACCAACACGTTATTATTTCCTTTTGAAATCTAAATTTGTCCAGTTTATAACCATTACCGCGAGTCCTGCCCTGTTGTTTTAATATGATGACCTTGTTTGCATCACCTTTGTTAAAGCCTTTGATCCACTTGAACACCTCTATTAGATCACCCCGCACTCTGCGTCTTTCCAGAGAGTGTAAGTTAAGGAGTCTGTGCCTTTCTTCGTAAGGTAAATTTCACGTATCATTTTGGTCATTCTTCTCTGTACTAATTCTAGTGAATTGATGTCCATTCTGTAAGACGGAGACCAAAACTGGACCGCATAGTCAAGGATGGGTCTAACTATATACATATACATGTATATACATATACATATACATATATATATATATATATATATATATATATATTATGTATAAATGTATATATATATATATATTATATATAAATGTATATATATATATACTTATATATATATATTCATATATATGTATATATATATATGTATGTATGTATATATATATATACAGTATATATATAGATATATATATATATATATATATATATAAGGAGCGGTATATATATATATATATATACATATATATATATATATACATATATATACATATAATATATATATATATACATATATATACATATATATATACATATATATATGTGTGTGTGTATATATATGCATACACATATACATAAATATATGTGTATATATAATATATAATCATATACACATATGTATGTATATATGTGTGTTCATATGTGTATGTGTGTGCGTATGTACGTATGTATATATGTATATATATACAGTATATGTATGTATGTGTGTCTCTCTGTATGTATGTATGTATGTATGTATATATATATATGTATGTATGCATGCATGTATGCATATATGGGTGTATGTATTTATGTATGTCTGTCTTGTCTGTCTGTCTGTATGTATGTATGTATGTATGTATGTATTTATGTATGTATGTATGTTCACTCACCCTTAGTCAAAATTTGAGGAAGCTAATCTATGGTGACCTTTTTCTGTCTCCGCTCTTAGGGCTCTTTTCTCTCACGCTTCCGACGGCCGGAGGCGACAGGACCGAGAGGACGAGACCAGGCCACGCCGAGAAGGAAGATGTGAAGGAGGATAGGGAGGGAAAGATAGCTGCAGTGGGAAATGCGAAGAAAATGAGAGTGATGAGTGAGGAAAATGGAGGAGAAATAAGGAAGGATGAAGTGAAAGCAGTTGTTAAGATGATGAAAGCAGGTAAGGCACCTGGTCTGGATGGATGCCATGCAGAATGTCTAAAAAAAAGGAGGTACAGTGATGGTGGACTGGCTGGTGAGGTTATTTAATGTTTGCTGGAGAGAGGGTAGAACACCGGAGGATAAGAGAAGAAAAGTAAAATATAAGATAAAGAAGGCAAAGGGGAGAGCAGATGTGAAATGAGATAAGAGTATTACAATTTTTTTTATTAAAGTAATGAAAAAAGGTGTTGGTAAGAAATTAAGAGAGGAAGAGGAAGCGAATCAAGTAGAGAAGAAAAGGTAAAAGGTGAAGATGGAGAGATGATAATGGAAGAGAAAGCAGTAAGATGAAGATGGGGAGAGTACTTTAGGGAGTTGCTAAATGTGAAGGATAATATGAAGGGAAAGGTAGTTGCAATGGGAAGCGCTAAGAAAATGACTGTGATGAGTGAGGAAAATGGAAGATGAATAAGGAAAAATGAGGTGAAAGCAGTTATTGAAATGATGAGATCAGGTAAGGCACCTTGGTTGGATGAGTGACATGCGGAGTGTCTTATTAAGGAGGTACAGTGATGGTGGATTGGCTGGTGCGGTTGTTTAATGTTTGTCAAAGAGAGGGTTGAGTGCCGAAGGACTGGAGAAGTGTCTGTATAGTTCCATTTTACAAAGGAAAAAGGAAAAAGTGTGAGTGTAGTAGTTTCAGAGGGATCAGTTTATTGAATGTAGTTGTGAAGGTTTATGGGAGGCTTCTGATTGAGAGGATTAGGAGAGGAACAGAGGGAGTAATTGGTAAAGAGCATTGTAGGTTTGGGATAGGTAGTTATATCAAAACTAACTTGTTTAAAATCATAACCAATTTCTAGATTATTCAAATAATTAATTAAATCAACATTATTTGTGACATGGGGAAAGATATTGTACCCACTAAAGGACTCAAAATAGTAACAAGCCATTTGGATAAATTGTAAGTGACGGATCCTGTGGAACTGATGATGGGTCTAACTGGATAAACAGGTGGATTTTAATCAATCCATACATGTAAGGCAAGAAAGGGAACAAAGAAGAAAAATGTTTTATCAGATCTTCACGCCCTTTCAAAATATTTTAACATTACGATTAAACTCACTGTTTACAGATTCCAACGGGTTTCTAGTAAGTTTTGTACATGTTTCACAATCTTCCAATAATGTTCTCATTTTTTAATGTAATCTAATTTGTTAAGAATGACAATGCAATTGCTTTTATCAGCTCTAGTAGTGTGTAACTGTTCATCTCTTTTTAACTCCAGATAAGACTTAAAAAACCTATTAGGGCAATTTGGAATACCATTTGCTGATAAAGAAGCATATACAAAACCCTTGCTGATGTTGATGTTTT
>NW_027467711.1:1698505-1703505 GCF_046742065.1 Oratosquilla oratoria
AGGCTCCAGCTGGGTGGGGATCTTTCTCGCATGCCTGTAGAAAAAAAGGTTTTCCAGCTCCAGCCAAAAGGACTGAGCCCTGTGGCCGATACTACTACCACTTCCATATTGCGTGGCGGAGCAAAGCTGTTTCAACGAGAAGGATCCAATGCAGGAGGTTCCTAGACAGAACCTCGCTAAAATCGTGGAGCCAGTGGTTTGCATCTGATCCTTTGATATTTTTTCAGGAGACCTTGCGTACCTAGCGTCGAATAAGACGCCTGTGAGGGACCCTGCTGCATGACCTCCGCCATCGAGGTTCTGTTTAGCAATATGGAAGTGGTAGTAGTATCGGGCACAGGGCTCAGCTGGAAAACCTTATTTTCTACAGGCATGCGAGAAAGATCCTCGCTCAGTTGAAGCCTCAGCCACTACGTTCATGTCGTCTGGCGACCGCGAATTGCTGCGGCGCCGAAGACTATGAAGGCCCCAAGGGATTCAGTCCCGTCGGCATGAGCTGGAAACTCCATGCAGGACAAAATTAATGTCCCTGCAGGAATTCGGGGAAGATCGCCACCAGCTGGACCAACGGTCACAATAATAGAAGTGCTGCGCCAAATTAAGGCCCCAGACGCTGCAGCATCTGCTATTGGTATAGGCTCCGCTAACAACGAGCTGTCATAAAAAAAAAAAAAAAAAAAAAATCGTGGCCCCAAATAGTAATCGAAAGAAATGAGAACGTACGTTTATTTACGTCAGTATACGCAACCCAGATATGTTCAATAGATATGCAATTACTGGCTTTTTCATTAGCTTATCAGTGTTTTATACTATATGTATATATATATATGTATATATATATATATAATATATATATATATACACATATATATATACATTATATATATATATATACATATACATGTATATATATATATATATATTATATATATATATATATATATACATACATGTATATGATATCTATATATGTATGTATATATATACATATATATATATATATATATATATATATACTGTATACACATATATATATATATATACATATGTAAATACACTATATATATACATATATATATATATATATATATGCGTAAATAACCACTAGGAAAAGTAAACTAACGAAGCAGAGCGCTTTCGTGTAATTACATCTTCAGTGCAGATACAAAGAAGGAATTATAAGATGAAGAAACAAGGTACAGAATATATGACATAGTGAAGAGGGCATTCGGAGAGGTAGTGGAAGAAGTACACGTGGCGGACGTATGGGCTGTCCTGGTAGCCAACAAGTATGGGACGTTTGTGCCGTCCTGGTAACCAACAAGTATGGGACAACTGCTCAATTTATATTACAATTCAAACAATTTTGAAATTTCATGAGAAATAAAACTATCTAATTTGTACAAACCTTGATGAAGATTAACATTTATCCCCTTACTAGATTTGATCAAACTGCATTCAATTAAATTTCTTTCTGTTATGTTGTTATTGTATGTGATGACTTTAGCGTTATCCCAGTCAACTGGGTGGTTAAAATGGTTCATGTGGTTGAATATACCGCTAGATTGGTTTCCCTCTCTAACGTATTTCTTATGTTGATTGATTCGTGTTGTGAGTGTTTTAGCAGTCTGACCAACATAGAACTGATTACATGATTTGCAAGGTATTTTGTACACACACCCTTTATTACTGAACTCAAACTTTCAATATGAGTAACTTGCTAATTTTACCGTACCAAGAGAACCTGCAAAATATTCCAAATATGTTACGTAAATTTAACATTAATGTAGTTTTCAATAACAAGAACACTGTAAGACAACTGCTCATAAATAATTCTGTCAATAGTAATAAAGGGTGTGTGTACAAAATACCTTGCAAATCATGTAATCAGTTTTATGTTGGTCAGACTGCTAAAACACTCACAACACGAATCAATCAACATAAGAAATACGTTAGAGAGGGAAACCAATCTAGCGGTATATTCAACCACATGAACCATTCTAACCACCCAGTTGACTGGGATAACGCTAAAGTCATCACATACAACAACAACATAACAGAAAGAAATTTAATTGAATGCAGTTTGATCAAATCTAGTAAGGGGATAAATGTTAATCTTCATCAAGGTTTGTACAAATTAGATAGTTTTATTTCTCATGAAATTTCAAAATTGTTTGAATTGTAATATAAATTATGAGCAGTTGTCCCATACTTGTTGGTTACCAGGACGGCCCAAACGTCCCATACTTGTTGGCTACCAGGACGGCCCATACGTCCGCCACGTGTACTTCTTCCACTACCTCTCCGAATGCCTTCTTCACTATGTCATATATTCTGTACCTTGTTTCTTCATCTTATAATTCCTTCTTTGTATCTGCACTGAAGATGTAATTACACGAAAGCGCTCTGCTTCGTTAGTTTACTTTTCCTAGTGGTTATTTACGCATTTGTGAACACACGCTCCTAGTGTTTTTATTGCATATATATATATATATATATATATATATATATGTATATATTATATATATGTATATATATATATATATATATATATGTACGGTATATATATATATAATATATATATATACATAATGTATGAATATATAAATATATATATACACATGTATATATATATATATATATATAGTATATATATGTGTATATATATATACATGTATGTATATAGTATATATATATATATAATACTGATGACCCACTTTCGGAGAAGAATAAGCGAAGATATAGAGATCTGTATATTTCGATCACTTACTGTGATCCTCTTCGGCAGATATAAGTTACAAAGTACAGAACAATGTGTATTTATAGTAAAGAAGTGAGGTAGCATGAGGGGACGAGGCTCAGGTCAACACGCCCGGCGCGCATGCTCGCATCTTGGTGGCTCAGGTCACATGACCGGCGTTGCATGGGCCTTGGTGATTTTTTTCCACCGTTAATGTTGATGGTAACATTTTATTTATGGCAAAAGAAGAAATACAGTCTGGTGACCATTGACCATGGGAAATGTTATAATTTGGGAAATTATTTATTAAGGAGGATTCTACTATTTTTCTTCTGAAACTACATTTGGATTTATAAATTATTTCAGCATCGTCCCAATTTATTCGGTGGTTTTTATTGGCGACGTGCTGAAATACTGCGGAATTTTCCTGTCCGTATTTAACAGAGTTCTTGTGCTCCTTAACCCTGGTATTGAGATCTCGACCCGTCTGTCCCCAATATACATCTTTGCAATCTAAACAAGGTAATTTATAAACTCCAGGAGTTGTATTACTCTTGGATCTAAGATGTATATTGACAACTTTACTGAACAAATTATTAGGATAATGGAAGATAAAATTTACCTTTTCCTTTGGTAACATGTGAGACAATTCATGGATTGATTTGTTAAAAGGCAATTTTATGCTTCTATTATCCCAATGATGATTCATGGCGGAATGGGAATCTGTTTTGTGAAAACTAATTTTGGCCTTGCTAAGAGCTTTTTGTAAAAACCACGGCGGGTATCCTAATTTAGTTAGTTGATTTTTCACTGAATTTAGTTCCAAATCTAAGTATTGGGAGCTACAAATTCTCAAAGCCCGTAAGAATAGGCCTGAAGCTACACTATATTTTATTTTGTCAGGATGGTGGCTAAAGAAATGTAGGTAGCTCCCTGTGTGGGTGGGCTTCCTATAAACTGTGAAGGACAGTGACTCCGCATTCCTTATTATTAAAATATCAAGAAAAGGTAATTTGTGATCTAATTCCCATTCCACCTTGAATTTAATATTGTTCGTTAGGTGATTGAGCTGGTTGTGAAATTCTTGGAATGATCCCCATTCATCATCCCAAACCGCAAAGATATCATCTACATATCTATGCCAAAACATGGCGGGTGGTTTAATTTTCGGTAATAGCACTGATTCAAAATATTCCATATATAAGTTGGCTACATGTATATATAGATATATATACATAAGTTGGCTACATGTATATATAGATATATATACATACATGTATATATATATATAGTATATATATACATATATATATACATGTATATATATATATATGTATATAAATATATATATTTATAAAGATATATATATATGTATATATACATGTATATATATATATATATATATATATATATATATATATATTTATAGTATATATATACATATGTGTATATATATGATGTAAGCGGAATAGGAAACACAGGAGTCTTAGTCTTGAGTTTATTCCTGACTAGTTTCGCAGGTATGCTTTTTCAAAGGAATATGTTTACAAACGGGCTGTGGGCATTATATATGTTACAGTAAGAACACGTACCTAGGGATTACGCGTAATCCCTGAATGTTTATTCAGTGAATACGCGTAATCCCCGTTTCACTAACCTAACCTAACCTAACCTAACCTGACCTAACCGAACCTAACCGAACCTAACCGAACCTAACCGAACCTAACCGAACCTAACCTAACCTAACCTAACCTAAACTAACCTAACCTAACCTAACCTAACCTAACCTAACCTAACCTAACCTAACCTAACCTAACCTAACCTAACCTAAGGTTAGGTTAGGTTAGGTTAGGTTAGTGAAACGGGGATTACGCGTATTCACTGAATAAACGGTTAGTGAAACGGAGATTACGCGTATTCACTGAATAAACATTCAGGGATTACGCGTAATCCCTAGGTACGTGTTCTTACTGTAACATATACATGGGGTGGACCTCACCACCTCCCCGAGTTACCATAGTTGGTGACGAGTGTGAACATCACATTGTGGCTAACGTAACAATGAAGAAATTTTTACAATTAAATATGATAACACTAATAACAAAGAAATTATTAATAGTAAATGTAACAATAGTAATAACAATGAAGATAAATATTTAAATAATAATAGTAACAATAATAATAACAAAAATGATAATAACAATACAAGAAGTAATAATAATGATAATGATAATAATAACAATGATAATAAAAACGAAAA
>NW_027467711.1:1708505-1728505 GCF_046742065.1 Oratosquilla oratoria
GACATAACATCGCCCTCGAGCAGGCGTCGAGTCTGAATTATTCTAATACCCTAGCTCATTTCCATTCGTACACTACCGGCCTCTTACAGGGCTCGGCAGCTACCCTTGGTCGTCCCGACCAATTTCTTAATTCCCTCTTACAGGGCTTGCTAATATATTTCTAGAATAAGCTAATCTACCCTTGCGTAATTGTTAATCTACCCTCCAAAATACATCATTCATGCAATAAATTGGGAATAATACATAAACATAATACCTATAAATGTGAATAACATGCATGTCAATATATATATATAAGGTATTGAATTAAGCGGTTACATGGTTGATTTGCTTTGACAGAGCCAATCTCCGGAATACAACAAAGGCAATCAGTGCTGCCACTAACACTGAAAGTAAGGGTATGATAAGGATTGGTAGCATAGGTAATTCATTTGAGGGAGATCTTGACAATGGTCTTCTCTTAATTTTCAAAGGAGGAGAGTTTTCAGGCAATGTGAAGTTGAAGGTTGAAATGTAGGTGTCCTCGGTTAAATGCATTGTATTAAGGGTATTAGAAATGGTGGAAATAGTGTCTGCATGCAATTCGCAGTTATCTTGAATAGAGACAAGACCTTCAACCAAATCCAATTTAGGACTCAACCCGGGACAATTTATTGATACCTTTGTCTTGTTATGGAAAAACAGGTAATGAGATCCTTGTATGTTATAATGAGGGATCTGGTCTACCAAAATTCGTTGGTAATGACAATTGTTCATAACAGACATATTCCTAACCAGAGAGTTCATGTGAAGCCTCTCGAACACAAAAGAGACCATGCTTTCTCTTAGATTGTTTACAGAAAGGATGTAATTGATTATAAAATTCACTATGAACACTAACTTTCAATTTGAATGGTTTATCAAAGATAATAGCAATTAATTTGCAAAACACACTAATTTAGAGTTTGAGTGTCTCTTCTTGTTCAATATTATTTCCAACACACTTCATTTTCAAAGACAGTCTTATTACTTTAAAATTATCACAATACTCATATGTGTATGCAGACGTGAGGTCCTTAAGTCCTTTAGATTCCAAGTCTGATCACAGCAGATCCTAGGTTTTAGGTTTCCATGTATCTGCTTGACACCAAGTTCCAGTTGTTTAGGTCTCCCATCCCAAATACAATACAAATGGTCAATACTATCTGTAAAATACATCAAGATTAATGTTCAACTCTTGAAAAATATCATTATAATATTCTCCATATTCTCCAGGGTTATTAATATTTATGCACAAAGTATTACTATAATCATCTTCATAGATCTGCAAGCTAATTTTCTTTATGTCATCTAAATGTCCTATCAATTCTTCTCTTGATTCTAAATGTTTATGTTTAAACTTGTTTCCACCTGCAGAATCAATTACCCTATATGGACCAGTGTACCTTGGTGAAAGTTGATTATTGGGTGAGGTTATTTTGACCATTACTAATTCCCCAATTTTCAATTCTAGTTTATGAGCTATTTTGTGTTGTTGTTCCCTCATCTCTTGTGAATACACCTGCATATGTTTCCTAACTCTTTGGTGAATACTTTGAAGAGTATTTATCCTATTAGATATATAATCATCCATATTATATATGGGTTTTTGCTCTGCAGTCAACATTTCATATGGCAGAGTTTTGTCCTCCCCAAAAATTATAAAATGAGGTGTATCACCAGTTGCTACATTAATTTGATTGTTCAGGGTACACTTAACACAAGGAATCCAAGTATCCCAAGTTACACTATGAGGACTTATTAGGGTTCTAAGACATATAATTATCTTTTTGTTTAACCTTTCTACTACTCCATTACTTTGGGGATGGTTAACGAGTATATTGACTTTCTTGATGTGGAACACATTACATAGATTTTCCAAGATTTTGTTATTAAATTCAGTCCCATTATCTGAAACTAGGATGTTAGGTGTAGTAAAATTACAGATTATCTGATCATAGATTACGGAAGCAATAGTTTCAGCTTTCTTATTGATTATGGGTTGTAATATACAAAATCTTGAAAAATAATCAATAGCAACAAATAGGTATTTAAAGCCGTTCTCGGTTAATGGTAATTCCAATGTATCCATGTGAACTCTTTCCCAAGGTTTCTGTGGAATGGGATAGGTGAGTATAGGAGCAGGTTTTGGTGTATTTCCCTTCACCTTTACACATTTTACACACTTTTCTATATAATCATATATAGTTTTCTTCATACCTAGCCAAAAGTACTTAAGTTGTGCCTGTCTATAAGTTTTATCCTTTCCAGGATGTGAACTACAATCACTATCATGAAGTAACTTCAATATCTCATTTACCAGAGTTTGTGGTATAACCAACTGATTTACTTGACCTCTAGAAATATCTTTCCCATTTACAAATGTTTTCCTATACAAAATTCCATTAATCAAATGAAATTCCTCTATCTTATACCCCTTTGGTAGCTTTGGAGGATCTCCTCTTGGGTTCATCAAATGCTTGATTATTGAATCACATGTCTCATCATCTCTCTGTTCTCTTATTAGCATTTCTTCATCCAAAGTTACTAATTCTTCTATACTACAAACAAAATTAATCAACCCAGTCCCAGTCATTGGTTGACTAATGTTTCTAGAAAGTGGATCTGCTACATTCCTTCTACCCGGAATATAATTAAATTGAACATCATAGCACTGAAGTATCGCAAACCATCTAGCAAGTCTGCCTCTAAGATTCTTATGCTTAAATAAGTTCTGAATAGCTGTGTGATCAGTCCAAACTCTGATGGGATACCCTAGTATCATATCCCTAAAACTTTCTAAAGAATAAATTACTGCTAAAGTTTCTCTTTCAGTTATAGAATAGTTTCTCTCCGCACTATTACAAAGTCTGGATGTGTAAGCTATGGGTTTCAAAGTTCCATTTCTCTCTTGCATTAGTATGCCTCCTAACCCTATGTCAGACGCATCAGTACAAAGAATAAATTCTTTTTCATAGTCGGGGAAAATTAAAATAGGTGAACTTGTGAGTTTATCTTTCAACTTGTCAAAAGCTTGTTGTTGCGCAGGTCCCCATATGAACTTTGAGTCCTTTCTCAACAAAGAACTTAGTGGATTAGCAATGTCAGCATAACTTTGAATGAATTTTCTATAATATCCTGTCCCAAAAAGCTCCTAACCTTGTCTACATTGGTCGGAACTGGAAAATTCTTGACAGCGTCAACCTTTGAATTTACTGTACTCAGCCCGTGTCTGTCTATCTTATGTCCTAAGTAAATGACACTGTCTTGCAAGAACTTACATTTTTCAAGTTTTACTTTTAACCCAGCTTCTCCTAGTCTTGAGAATATCAAATCTAATTTCTTAAAGTGCTCCACTGCAGTCTGAGAAACTATTAAAATGTCATCTAGAAATACACTGGCAGTGTTTCCTAACAATCCATCTAGAATAGTATTCATTAATCTCATGTAAGTTAATGGACTATTACATAACCCAAATGGCATTCTCTTGAACTCATAATGTCCTGTTGTAGTAGAAAATGCTGTGAACTCTCTTGAATCTTCATGCAATTCTATTTGCCAAAAAGCTGATTTGATATCTATAGTACTAAAATATCTATTCTCAGTTCCCAAACTTCTCAAAATGTCACCGATAATGGGTAATGGTAACCTGTCACGAATGGTGTGCTTATTCAGTTCCCTGTAATCAATAACTGGTCGTATAGTCCCATCAGACTTTGGTACTAAGATCAACGGAAAATTCCACTCACTTTTACTATGTTCAATAATATCCTGTGATAACATTTCAGTGATGAGTTTATCTACTACAGCTAATTTAGAGTGAGGAACTCTGTAGGCTGGTATGTAGATAGGTTGTGTTCCTGGTTTTAACTTAATGTGATGTTTTAAAACAGTTGTTTTGCCTAAGGCGTCCCCCGGCAAAGCAATTGCTTTTTTATGTTTCATAAGCAAAGCAAATAAAGCTTCATCCAACTCAGGGCAATTAGTTGATTGTAATAATTCTTTATATCTATTTCTTAAGTCTATGCCTTCTTGTACTGAACAAATTGATGAAGTTGGTAATTCTATCTCCTCACTATTCTCATTTAAAATCTTAATAGGTTTAGTACACACCTGAATACATCCTATTTGTGTACCTTTCTTTAAAACTATCTCTTTATTCATAGTATTAATTACTAATACTTCTACTCTGTTCTTATTTGTCTTATAAATCCCTGAGTCCCACTTCAATCCTTTAAGTTTAACTGATTCTGGGACTGTAATTACTTCAGAGTCTACATTGATTCCTTTCAAACACACTTCAACCTTATTAATTGACATGGGATGTAACAATGTCGACCTTGTTAGTCCGCAATCTGCAATTCTCAAGGCATCTGTGGATGATAATTTAGTAATCTCTGGGATTTCCTGAATTTCTGAGTTGGGTTCACAAATTGTTTTACTTTCTGTAGGGTTGGACCGCTCGGCCTCGCTATCTAGGATAGAAATGTTATCTAAGGATTCATTGATTCCTGTCACTGGTCTTAAGTCTGGTTGATTTAAGAATGGGATTAACTGTGACTTCACTAAAATTCCTAAGTCAGCAGGACAAATTACCATGTTTTCTTTTCTCATAGTTGCAAATCCTATCAATAAATCTCCTGGAAAAACAGACTCTTCTACCACTATCACTGGGATGTACAATTGTTCATTTGTATACAAGGCAACTTCTAGCTCAATCTTACCTAATGTTTTTAACTGATTTCCAGTTACACCTTGCAATGTGTAACGGATTGGTTCCAACATTTTCACTCCTGGGTTCAACTGGTTTAAAACTTTACTAGTAATTACATTAACTACAGACCCTGTATCAATAAAAATTTGAATAGGCTTATTGAACACTTTCCCTGCAATGAGAGGTCCTACAGAAGTCTTACCAACAGTAATTATCAGTTTGTCAGTTTCTTTCATCTCCCTTGCATTCCCATATTCAACACAATACCGCCCATCGGTATATATATGGGGAGGTCTGAAATGGTTTATTCTGTGTCTGGGGGTTTTCCTCTTAGCCCTGGGGGTACCCGAAAATTTCGGCATTCATTAGTTCTGTGTCCGATTTTATTATGGTAAATACAGAATGGAGGGTTCCTACATTGATACTCATTGTGACCTTCGTATTTGCAATTTCTGCAAATAATCCCATAAAAACATTCTTGTGCCTTGTGTCCCCATGCATTACAATTAAAACATAGGATTCTGGTATCCCTATCCCTAGATGGACTTCTAGCATGCCGCCTATGTCCTACTTCTGTTTTCTTAAACTCTCTAGAGTTCCTATATTGGCTATGTTGATTTATAGGCATTACATATGGGTTTATTGTTCTGGTCTCACTGTATCCTTGAAGAAGATAATCTACTTCTCCTAAACAGATATTTGATTTTAAATCTTTGTACAACCTTTCTGCTGTTAAGTCATCAGAATTCTTTGCCAATAAGCTAAATGTAATCAATTTGATTACCTGTGAGATTTTCATCTTCTCACTAGATCTTTCTATCCAGTCTGAATCTTTCAAGATAGAATTCATGTCTTTTGACCATCTATCTAATCTAGCTAAGTACTCTGTGTCAGTTTCACTTGTCCTACCTTCCTTAATCATTTTTACCAATGATCTAATAGGATCCTGATCACATTTGGACATGAAATGTTTAAGAAAGGCTTTCTTGTAGTTATCATATTGATTAATTGCTTCCATTTGCTGGAAGTTAATGACAAACCTCGCCCTTCCATGCTCTGGATCTATATTCTCCTTGAGAATCTCAATCTTACGATCCTCATTGGTAATGTTTTTACTAACTATAAGAGTGTCAATGAGGTTCAAGAACTTGTTTACACCATATGTGTTAGACTCTCCTGTGAATTTTGGAATATTTGTAATTGATGTGTGAATTTCGTGTCTCAACACGTTAGAATTCTGAGGGGTACTCATACTTATTACTAATACCTTGCTTTAGCCTGGGTGCTTGCGATGTCGCTTCGTGATGTCAATGTCTGGTTTGACGTCCTTCTACGGTCTTGTCATTCGTCAACGACGTTGTTCCTCCTCCATCACACACTCTGCCTTGAAGACCGCCTTGTAGATGATGATCACCTTGAAGAATCTTGAAGAATGCTTGTTCCCAACGTAGCAGTTACTTGAAGTTGTAGATTTCTCTCGTAGTCGTAATACACTCTTGATTTTGGTTGTCTTGTTCCCGTAGACTTCTTGTGCCAACTCTCTTCGGAGGTGTTTAACACTCAGTTCATCCCACCGCTGTTCACCACTTTCACCTCCCCTTGTCACCACTGTCACTTAAATTTGACTTGTAATATCACTCGTCTCAAGGCCCCTTGCCTTCTTTTCCTGTAGTCTCACTATTTTCTAGGCCCCGTGCCTAGTTCTCTCGTCCTTTGGGTTAATAAAAGGGTGGTGAATTTTCTTTCTTCTTTCACTGTAATTTCACCTTCTGCTTACACTCGGGATCTCTTTCTCTCGTCTCTACATCGTCTCCTGATCCTCTCTCGATCCTCTCTCCACACCCTCTCTATATCTTCTGACGAGATCCCGTATCCTACGCTAAGCTACCTTCGTCTGACGTCACTAATTTTTCTAAACCAATCTCCAGTTACTTTTCAAATAAATGTCACTCCTTATGGGCGTGACTTTGAATTCATGCACCAATAGTTTTTTTCCTCCTTCTCCACCTTGCACCAAACCGGAAAGCCATTACAATGCCACTAGCGATATTGTTTACCTCAGCATTAGTCAAACGAAGCTAACCTGCGCTTACAGAGTTTGATTACACATCGATTATAAAACAGTCACCACCGTCGGTGTGTTTACATAGACAAAACGTCGCCCTCACATAGACATAACATCGCCCTCGAGCAGGCGTCGAGTCTGAATTATTCTAATGCCCTAGCTCATTTCCATTCGTACACTACCGGCCTCTTACATTGGATCACGTGTTGGACTCGTGATCGACAGCTATTTCCCTCCTGGAAGAGAGCTAAGAGCTCGTAGGTCCGATCTATGGGTAATGCTATGACCTTGCACACACACACACACACACCCAACTCCCCGTCCACGAGAGTCAGAGTAACGACCCGAAGCGCAGCGGTACCGAAATAATTTCGGCCCTAGGTAGGATGCGAACCAAGAACTGCGGGCCACTATGGTGGTAGTTCAGCGCTCAACAAACTACGCCTCCGTATGTGTGTGTTTGTGTGTGTGTGTGTGTGTGTGTGTGTGTGTGTGTGTGTGTGTGTGTGTGTGTGTGTGTGTGTGTGTGTGTGTGTGTGTGTGTGTGTGCGTGTGTGTATGCGTATGTGTTTCCGTGTGTGCGTGTATGCGCGCCTGTGTGTGTGCGTGTGTGCTTCTGTATGTACGTGTGTGTTTGTGTGTGTGTGTGTGTGTATGTGTGTGTGTGTGTGTGTCTGTTTTGTGTGTATGCATTAGTGCGTGCATGAGTGTGTGTATGTGTGTGTTTGTGTATGCGTGCGTGCGTGTGTGTGTCTTAGTGTGTGTGTGTTTGTGTTTGTGTGTTTGTGTGTTTGTGTGTGTATATGTGTGTATGTGTGTGTGTGTGTTTTGTGTATGTGTGTGTATGTATGTATGTTTGTGTGTGTGTGTGTGTGTGCGTGTGTGTGTGTTTGTATATATGCTTGTGTGTGTTTTGTGTACAATTTATTGTATACATATTGTTACATATATCAGTATCCTATATATGTAATGTATGAATATATTAATAATTTTAGTGAAATGACGTGAGCTATTCAACGGACGATAATTGAGCGTTATGTTCTGGACGTCACATGTAGGGAGATATCCAAACGTTTTGGGTCGACGCCTTAATGTTCTATTCAATCATGTTTATCTCTGTAAGATGCGTTATCATTTTTGTGTACTGTGCTATAAACATGTCAAACCGAATTATTATTATGTTTTTCTGTTGATGTAATGCAAACTATGTATTTGTGAAATACGTTTTCCTCGTATTTGCACGAGTTGTTTCGCAAGCGTGCGTGTAAATACGTTTAGTCTCTATTGGCCAATAAAGTTCAAACTCCATAGATGCTGATTCTATGGGGCAATCAGGGGTGAGTTTGTTCTGTAAAAAGGAGCGCTCTGCGTGCGTGGAAGTGAGATAGAATTAGGAAGCCCAATTGGGAGGATGTGGTAGCCGAGATTCCACGGTTGTGTTAATGTAAGTCTTTCATCTCCCTGTTTATATATTTTAACTCGGCTATTAATTAGGACTAATGTGTGAAGTCTATGGCAGTGACGCGGGAAGCTTGGACAGTGAAACTCTTGGTGACTATTTCTCTTTCAACCCTGTTTAAATTAAGTTTAAGAACATGGAATCATGTTTAGAATTTGGTTGTAAATCCTTAATTCAATTATATGTCTTTTGTTATAATTATCTTGTTATTCCTGTTCATTAAAATGAATAATGTTAAACTTTCCTTTTGTTTAATTTTTTTTTGAATGGCGGCCTTGAACAATTTTATTCTGTAAGCAGATATCCCGAAAGATATAGGGTCTTGGGAATAATTCATATCATCTTACAATATTTTATGTTACAGGTATTCGTAAGATTTGTAACAATATGTTCACATAGTCGTATGCTTAACTCGACTTTGATTCTTCTGTAGGCGCCAGTGCTGTGTTAGTGATGGCGAGGAAAGAAGGAGTCAAGAGCACCTTCCAACCCCGTCGTAATACATGACGTGGTATACGACTATACCATATATGAATGTGTATGTGCGTGTATTTTCTTCAGAGCATTTGTGTACAAAAGTGACCTGGGCAACAGAAGAACAAAGAGAGGACGGCTGCGAAAATTGACTCTCAATTCCGATACGACTAGAGGTGTCCTTGACAGTATTAGAAAATGATGATAGTAAATAAGTACAAAAACAGAATGAAATAAAATAAAGTAAAATAAAGAAAGAAATAGATATATTGTCCCATTATTTCCTGTGTGGAAAAGGGTGTTTTACTTTTTCATAGTACATCAGAATCGATAATACTACATCAAAACATGTTGCTCATACAAAACGTATACGTAATTAAATTAGTTGTGAAATGCAAGTTTAATGACATTGTCATTTTGAAAATAAATAGACAGATAAGCAGACACATTGACCTTAGAGGAGTATTTGCCTCGGTGGAAGAAAGTCAAAGAATTTAATCAGGATTATGAGGTAGTCACTTGATTGATTTTCTTGGTGACCATTATTTAGTTCAGCATATAAAAGAGCTCACTTGATATGGAAACTTACTCGATTTATTGATCACTAGCTGCGAAAGCATGGTAACTCATGTAGAAGTCGGTGAAACTATTACAAATAGCGATCACAACTTAGATTCAAACTCCTAAAAAATTTAGAATAGATACTTGTGTTTCTAAAATACTCGATTTAAGTAAAGCTCAGTTCATAGGACTACGTCAGGAGCTTCAGCTTACAGATTGGGAGGCAAAATTAAGCGAAAGACCTGTAGATCAGATGTGGGAAATATTTCAAAATATGCTCACTAAGATGATTCATACTTACATTCCTTTTAAGGACAGACGTCCCCCAAATCAGGCTCGCCCAAAGTGGCTCGACAAAGAAACTGAAAAAAGTATTGCTAAAAAGAGACAGGCTTATAAGAAATATAAGTGCTAGGGTACATCTAATGACTATGAAAGTTATGTATCAATACAGAGAGATTTAAAAAAGACAATAAGAAAAAGAAAACGACAATACGAAATGAATATCGCTGATAAATCCAAAGAATACTATAGTTACATTAGAGATAAAAAGATTGTTAGGAATCACATTGGTGCACTATTATCTGCTGACGGTTAACTTGAATATTCAAATGAAGGAATGTGTAATATCTTAAACAATTATTTTAGCTCGGTATTCGTAAACGAAACACCTTAAAGTGAACTCCAAACTGAAACCTGTGAAAAGTCTAGGGTAAACTTATTCACTACGGTAAATATAACAAAAGAAAAAATCAAAAGGTGTATAGACAAACTCAAAGTTAATAAAACACCAGGGCCTGACGGTTGGCATCCAAGAATCTTAAAGGAAGTGAAAAATGAGGTCGTTGTTCCATTAGAAATTATTTTCATATCCATCATATCCGGAGATGTCCCAAGAGAATGGAAGCTAGCTAACGTTACTCCCATATTCAAAAAAGGTGACAAAAAGAAACCAAATAACTATAGGCCTATAAGTTTGACTTCAATCGTAGGAAAAATAATGAAAACTGTCATCAGAGATGCTATCGAACATCATTTAGAAAGTAACCGTTTGATGAATGATAGCCAGCATGGTTTCAGATGGAAACGTTCTTGCGTGATTAACGTACTCGAATTCTACAACACAGTTATCTCGAATTATGACGAAAGAAACAATATAGATTTATTATATCTAGACTTTGCAAAAGCTTTTGATACCGTCCCACACGAAAGACTACTTACTAAACTAGCTTCACACGGAATAAGTGGTAGCCCACTAAGTTGGACTAATAATTGGTTGAATGATAAAAAATAGAGAGTTGTTTTAAATGGAAAAACTTCTAGATTGAAAAATGTTACAAGTGGAGTTCCTCAGGGTTCCGTTCTTGGACCACTTCTATTCATAGTATATATAAATGATATAGACCATGGACTAAAATCTACTGTTTCCAAATATGCTGATGATACAAAACTGTGAGGAATGGCAAATGATCACTTATACCAATTAGATATTCAAGAAGATTTAAATAAATTACAGCAATGGTCTAAAAAGTGGCTAATGAAATTTAACACAAGTAAATGCAAGGTAATGCACATAGGTAAAAATAACAGTAAGTACGATTACAAGTTATTTGGAAATTCGTTAACAAAAGTGGATAGTGAAAAAGATCTCGGCGTAATTATCAGTAACGATCTCAAATCATCCAAGCAGTGTATTTCAGCCTCTGAGAAAGCAAATAAGATTCTAGGAATGATTGCGCGATCTTTTGACTTCAACAGTCCATCACTCATTAACAAACTATATAAATCGTTAGTTCGTCCACATTTGGAATATGCTGTTTCCGTATGGTCACCGAATTTCATTAAAGACATTGACAGACTGGAAAAAGTACAACGGCGAGCCACAAAACTGATTCCAAATATCAAAAATAAATCATAAGAAAATCGACTAAAACATATGAATCTGTTTTCCCTAAAAAAGCGTAGACTCAGAGGTGACTTGATACAGGTCTTTAAAATTCTAAAGGGAATTGACAACATCAGAAGTGACAAAATTTTCACACTGAATGGGAATCCAACAAGAAACAATGGTCTCAAACTGTCCAGAAATAGATTCAATTTGGAAGTGGATAGAAACAACTTCGCCAACCGTGTAGTTAATGAATGGAATAAACTTCAGGCAGAGGCAGTGCAATGTAGTTCAGTTCGAAGCTTTAAGAATCATTTAGATAAACACCCAAGCAAGATGCTGTAGTTACAAAGGATTACAAAGGCGGAGCATGGCGACAAGAGACCTTTTGATCCATATCTAGGTCGGATGGGAAAAAAAATCATATTGATAATAAAATGATAAAAACTATGATAATGTAAATATCAAATAAAATACATAAATAAATGCATAGGTATAGTTAAATAATAAACAAACAGGTAAATAGTAAATAATAGTAAATTGACATATAACTAATGATAAATGAAAATCAAACAGACAAATGACAACAAAACAAAAACAAATAGTATAAAATAAATTATAATCATTACAGCATCTTACTTAGGTATTTATCTAAATGATTCTTAAAGCTTCGAACTGAACTACATTGCACTACCTGTACAGGAAGTTTATTCCATTCATTTACTACACGGTTGGCAAAGTTGTTTCTACCTACTTCCAAATTGAATCTATTTCTGGACAGTTTGAGACCATTGTTTCTTGTCTGATTCTCATTCAATGTAAAAATTTGGTCACTTTTGATGTTGTCAATTCCCTTTAAAATCTTAAAGACCTGTATCAAGTCACATCTGAGTCTACGCTTTTTTAGGGAAAACAGATTCATATGTTTTAGTCGATTTTCGTATGATTTATTTTTGATATTTGGAATCAGTTTTGTGGCTCGCCGTTGTACTTTTTCCAGTTTGTCAATGTCTTTTATGAGATTCGGTGACCATATGGAAACAGCATATTCCAAATGTGGACGAACTAACAATTTATATAGCTTGTTAATGAGTGATGGACTTTTGAAATCAAAAGATCGCGCAATCAGTCCTAGAATCTTATTTGCTTTCTCAGAGGCTGAAATACACTGCTTGGATGATTTGAGGTCGTTACTGATAATTACGCCGAGATCTTTTTCACTATCCACTTTTGTTAACGAATTTCCAAATAACTTGTAATCGTACTTACTGTTATTTTTACCTATGTGCATTACCTTGCATTTACTTGTGTTAAATTTCATTAGCCACTTTTTAGACCATTGCTGTAATTTATTTAAATCTTCTTGAATATCTAATTGGTTCGAGTAATCATTTGCCACTCCGCACAGTTTTGTATCATCAGCAAATTTGGAAACAGTAGATTTTAGTTCATGGTCTATATCATTTATATATACTATGAATAGAAGTGGCCCAAGAACGGAACCCTGAGGAACTCCACCTGCAACACTTTTCCATCCAGAAGTTTTTCCATTTAAAACTCTCTGTTTTCGACCATTCAACCAATTACTAGTCCAACCTAATAGGCTACCACTTATTCCATGCAAAGCTAATTTAGTAAGTAGTCTTTCGTGTGGGACGGTATCAAATCTTTTGCAAAGTCTAGATGTAATAAATCTATATTGTTTCTTTCGTCATAATTCGAGATAACTGTGTTGTAGAATTCGAGTAAGTTAGTCACGCAAGAACGTTTCCGTCTGAAACCATGCTGGCTGTCATTTATCAAACGCTTACTTTCTAAATGATGTTCGATAGCATCTCTGATGATAGTTTCCATTATTTTTCCTACGATTGAAGTCAAACTTATAGGCCTATAGTTATTTGGTTTCTTTTTGTCACCTTTTTTGAATATGGGAGTAACGTTAGCTAGCTTCCATTCTCTTGGGACATCTCCGGATATGATGGATTTCTTGAAAATAATTTCTAATGGAACAACAATCTCATTCTTAATTTTCTTTAAGATTCTTGGATGCCAACCGTCAGGCCCTGGTGTTTTATTAACTTTGAGTTTGTCTATACACCTTTTGATTTTTTCTTTTGTTATATTTACCGTAGTAAGTTTATCCTTGACTTTTCACAGGTTTCGGTTTGGAATTCACCTTGAGGTGTTTCGTTTACGAATACCGAGCTAAAATAATTTTTTAAGATATTACACATTCCTTCATTTGAATATTCAAGTTGACCGTCAGCAGATAATAGTAGACCAATGTGATTCCTAACAACCTTTTTATCTCTAATGTAACTATAGAATTCTTTGGGATTCTCTTTAGATTTATCAGCGATGTTCATTTCGTATTGTCGTTTTCTTTTTCTTATTGTCTTTTTTAAATCTCTCTGTATTGATACATAACTTTCATAGTCATTAGATGCACCCGAGCACTTATATATCTTATAAGCCTGTCTCTTTTTAGCAATACTTTTTCAGTTTCTTTGTCGAGCCACTTTGGGCGAGCCTGATTTGGGGGACGTCTGTCCTTAAAAGGAATGTAAGTTTGAATCATCTTAATGAGCGTATTTTGAAATATTTCCCACATCTGATCTACAGGGCTTTCGCTTAAATTTGCCTCCCAATCTGTAAGCTGAAGCTCCTGACGTAGTCCTATGAACTGAGCTTTACTGAAATCGGGTATTTTATTAACACAAGTATCTATTCTAAAATTGTTTAGGAGTTTGAATCTAACTAGGTTGTGATCGCTATTTGCAACAGATTCACCGACTTCTACATGAGTTACCATGCTTTCGCAGGTAGTGATCAAAAGATCGAGTAAGTTTCCATATCTTGTGGGCTCTTTTACATGCTGAATTAAGTAATTGTCACCAAGAAAATCAAACAAGCGACTACCTATATGGCCATGTTCAAGGGTCATCCAATCAATGTCAGTAAAATTGAAATCACCCATTATCATTATCATTTATTTTATATTATTTGTTTTTGTTTTGTTATCATTTGTCTGTTTGATTCACATTAATTATTAGTTATATGTCAATTTATTATTATTTACTATTTATCTGTTTATTAATTATTTAACTATACCTATGCATTTATTTATGTATTTTATTTGTTATTTACATTATTATAGTTTTTATTTATTCATTTATTATTATTTTGATTTTTTTTTCGCATCCGACATAGATATGGACAACAAAGTCTCCTGTCGGTATGCTCCGCCTTTGTAATCCTTTGTTTGTAAATCTAGTGATGCTTCAACAGAAATTGGGATATTTTAGTTGTTGTTTTTTTATTCAATTTTAATCAACTTTAATTCATCCTAATATCATGTTACCTTAATGCAGAGAGTACATAAAGCTATTTCTCATTTTCCAGTCATCTGGAGTCCATCGAACATACTGTTTTAGACCATTCAAATCGAGATTTCGTCAGGGTCTTTGTGAGTCGTGGCTTCTTCCTGGGCCGATCTGCTCGTAACCCAATTCCAAAAGCCGTTTAATCACAATCCTGGGATGCTAATTAATTTTATCTTCAGCCAACATGGTTTTAATCTACCTGCAATTTTTTTTTTCTTCCAAAGAGCCGTTTTCACTATCTATCACCCCTTGGTGAAGTTTTCTTCTTTCTGGCACATTTCTTTTTTCCACCGTAAGTCTTGTCAACTCCCGTTGCAGTCTACTTGACGTCAAGTCTTCTCATCTCTGTTTTCCGAAGGGAAATGGTCTTCCTTAGTGGGCTGGAACGGTTCTCCCCTACACATCACAACCATTGATTGGTACTCCGTCGCTGTGGTCCTGGAGCTGCAGCGTCTACGTCGTGGGACCACCCTCCTACCCCAAGAGTTGGGGGCCAAACAGCGGCAACCACCCCTGGCCATCAGCTCTACGCAGATGGCACCGATCCCCAAGAGGAGCTACGCCTGCCTTGGGGAGTATCACAATCCTTTTTCCCAACATGGAATGTTACGTTTTTTCTGCACCGAGGGGCGATTTTCCGGCGATCACCCCTCTTCTTCTACTTTTAGCCGGAGATGTAGAGAGCAATCCTGGGCCCACCACAAAATACACATGCCCAACATGCTCTAAACCCATTACTTCCAGCAGACAGACAAAGGGCTCAGTTCAGTGCAATATGTGCAAAAACTGGGCCCACCTCACTTGTACAACACTTGCTGACACAAACCAATACACAAACACTTGGACATGTTCTACCTGCCCTCCAGTAACCCCACTCCCACCTCCCCAACCACAGCCAGCACCCTTACCCACTCCCAATTTCCCTTTGCCCTTACCCCCGATCAGTACTCCCCTTCCTTTGTCCCCGATCTCTCCTTTCCCCCCCCCTCTAACCCAGATCCTACACCTTCCCCATTAACACCCCAACCTCAACCCCAAACGGCAACATACAACACATACAAAACACACAACATCAACATATTACAACACAACATTGACGGTATTAACACGAAAAAACATGAACTTGAACACTTTCTTAAACAACACAACATACACATTGCGATTATACAACAAACAAAACTAAGACACTCACACAAAACACCATCATTTCATAATTACACCACCATCAGACAAGACCGGACCGACGGCAATGGCGGTGGACTCATCACCCTGATCCATCACTCCATCTGTTTTGTGGACATGAGTGCCACAACTAAAATTCTCCTCCCTACCACAGATAACACAACAGAAATCCAATCCATTCGAATCCGCACAGGCAACAAATCAACACTGACAATAGTTAACATGTACATTCCCCCACAATCATCCCCCACAGTTCCAAACACCTTCAGGCCTCCATTTAGCCAACTAGCCTCAATCCCCAACCTAATCATGGGTGGTGACTTCAACGCCAAGTCGCCTGCCTGGTATGTCGACAACCCTGACACAGACAGAGGGCTTGATATACAGACTCAGTTTGACACATTGACTATCATGAACAACACACATAATCATACACATATCCCACACCAAGCCCTCTACACTCCCTCCTCTCCTGATATCACCTTCTGCTCCCCCTGCCTAACCCCAACAACATCATGGAGAGTGGTCGGAACCCTTGGTTCTGACCACCTACCAGTCATCATCACCACCAAAACAAGATGCACCCCAGTTGGCCACAGACACACATACACCAATTACAAGAGAGCTAACTGGGAAGCTTTTACTAAAGAGACAGAACAACATTTTGAAACACTTAACAGTACACCAATCACGAACATAAACAATGCTGTGCACACTTTTGATACAATCATACAAAACGCAGACAAGAGATACATCCCTAGAGGCAACAGAAAATCACACAACCCCAACTTCACACCAGATATCCAAGACCTCATCAGACAACGTGACACACTTAAACACGATACCCCACACCTATCCCTCAAAACATAGCAGACCAAATACAAACACTAAACACTGCGATTGCTAATAAAATACACCAACAAAAAACACAAAATTGGCAAAACTTTATCAATGCACTTGATCACAAAACTAACACCAGCAAATTGTACAAAACACTCAACAGCATTACACTATCCAACAGTAACACTACACGCTCTCACGCAGCAATAATCACAACAACAGATAATCTACCCTCAAACAGACAACAAGCAAACGCATTCATACGTCATTTTGCACAGACAAGCCATCTCACTTCTCACCCTGACGACCGACGCACCATTCGACGTAAGAAAGACTTCCCCACAGACTTAGACTTTACACCCTTCATAGACAGTCAGACAAAACTCATAATACATTATCTCAAGCCCTCATCTGCCTGTGGCCCTGATAACATAAGCAACATCCACCTAAAACACATTGGACCACAAGGTATACACGCACTCACAAACATTGCAAACTACAGCTATTCACACAACACTATACCTGACATCTGGAAGCATGGTAAAATAATCACCATTCCAAAACCGAACAAAGACCCAACAATCCCAACATCGTACCGCCCAATCACACTTCTCTGCACCCCCTCTAAAGTCATTGAACGCCTAATACTTAAACTTGTCACACTACATATTCCCCTTACTGACTAACAACACGGTTTTAGACCACTACACCCCACAAACACTCTTCTGATAAACCTCACACTAAGAATTTTAGATAGCATCAATTCAGATAGGCCCCACCACAGAACACTTCTTATAACATTAGACATTAGTAAAGCTTTTGATGCTATCCCCCGTCACAACCTAACAAATAAAATATATAACACAGACATGCACAATAACACCAAAAGATGGCAGGCCAATTATCTGGCAGGTAGGAATGCTTACGTGTCATATAATGGCCAATCATCGCACATCAGAAACATTAAGAATGGAGTACCACAGGGCTCAGTTCTATCCCCCACACTATTCAATCTATACATGCATGACTTACCCACACCAGACAACTCAGAAATACTAATCTCTTCCTACGCAGACGACATAACAATCACATGCACACATCGTAACACAGACAAAGCTGCAAAAATAATCCAGCCATACCTTGATACACTCAACACATGGTTCATCACAAACAGACTCAAAATAGCTCCAACCAAATCTACAGCAACACTTCTCACCAACTGGACAATAGAACACAAATACATACCTCATCTCTACATCAACAACACTCTAATACCACACACAAACACACCGAAAATTCTTGGTGTAACATACGATACATCCATGTTCTTTCAAACAACACATCACAAACATAAAAAACAAATGCACACCTAGACTTAACGCACTTAAGTCAATCACTGGAACGACATTTGGACAAAACAAAGAAATTAATACAACAATATACAAACAATGCATACGCTCAGTGTTGAATTGTGCGAGTCCTGCATGGGCTCCTAATCTCAGTGAGACATACCACAACACCCTTCAAATCATACAAAACAAAGCCCTAAAAACAATTACAGGCTGCACAAATACAACACCAAAAGACCATTTATACCATGAAACAAAAGTCCTCAAAGTCAAGGACCACCTCGACATGAGAGGCATACAAACACTTGCCGCAGCCACCACAAACACATCACACCCGCTACACTACATAGCAGAACACCCACACACACCAAGAAACATTAAAACAACACCCAAAGACCTTTATCACACACAGATACTCTCTTCTCTTCCTCCACAACCACCAAATATCAGCCTCCGGAAACATATTCATAATCATATCACTCACCACTCCATTAACACACGGAAAGACAACACACTGCTGCATGCCAGACCCCCTGATATCCACCCTTCTGAATCCTCTCTCCCACGAAAGGACAGAGTCCACTTGGCCAGACTGCGGTGCGGCCACCACCCAGCACTTCTAAGCTACCAGAAGAGGCTGGATGACCGCATTGTGAACAGCTGCCCAGGATGTAACACTTCACCCCATACCATACAACACATAATGGAAGACTGCATTATACACAATCATGCACGCAAACAACACAACATACACTCTATAAAGGATTTGTGGGAAAACCCAGTTTCGGCTGTAGCATTCCTTGAGGAGACGGGACTGCTCGGACAGACAGTCTAGGGAACAACAACAACAACAACAACAACAACAACAACAACAACAACTCCGTCGCTGTAGTACAGAGGTCTAGGTGCTGAGTACCTCGCATACTATTTGTGTTCCTGACATCAAGATCAGTTGTGCTCTTTAATGCTCCCCTTTGAAGGTTGACTTCGTATGATGTATTCTAGAATCCTTTCAATCATTTAGAATTTTCCGTGTTTTGATTCGATCCCCAGCAAATATAGGAGAACCCGGACTTACAATTCTCGTATTTAGGGGCAGAGAGAACCAAGTTATTCGTTTGCCCTCACAATAAATAATGGAAAAATGTCAGGGGAGACACTATTTATTTTCATAAGCTTACAAAACTTTGTCTTCTCAAAGTCCTTTTTCAGTAGTCCCTTCAGGTAACTTTCCGATGCCTCTTTCAGCTCCTCTGTTGACTCTACCAGCCTTTTACAGGGTGAAGGGTGGAACTAGTCGTAGCTCAGGCCTTTGTTTTTGAAGACACGACTCGTGAGTTTCCCTGAGCAGCGGGTGTCACTCGAAGCCGGTTCTCGATGTTCTTTCCTTCAAACATTTCATGCGATCTGGCAGTCAGGTGGAGCTTCTGCCTGTAGGGGTTGGGCAAGACTCGTGGTCTTTCCTGATTTGACAGTCAGACCAAAACGGGAATATGCAGACTGGAAGTTACTGAGCGACTGCTGCCGTTCTTCGGGTGAGTGGGCAGGTGTACCAATGTCATCGGCATTTCCGTCACTTTGGAAATGGAGGAAGTGTTCTTAGATCTGAGTCGGGATAGGTTAGAAACTCCTCAGTCAAAATTATGCTTGACTTCCACGGCACGGTTGTCCACTGTCATCACATCACGCATCGCCTGGATCGTCTGAGACCTGCCCACATGGCTTCTCTCGGGAAACTGTCATACGTTCTGGAGCCTTTTCCTGTCTGTATTTGGCACAGAAAATAATGTTCCGTCAAGGAACCCACATTCAAGCTCCGGTAGGATTTCCTCTGTAATTTCTTTTAGAGGATTCAGGATAACCCTGTCCAAGATCTCCACATTGGAATCACCAGGGCCAACAACCGGTCTTGATGGCGATTCCACCGTGGTCAAGGAGCTCGATTGGTATGTGATCCGGCCCCGCGGGTTTTTCTCAGCGCATTTGCTTCGTGTGGTCCAAGTGTGACGTCATACATGTTGCATGGGATCTCAGTGTGACGTCATGGAGAACCTGATGAGACTCTGG